>NC_022027.1:57653937-57656840 GCF_000317375.1 Microtus ochrogaster | reverse complement strand
CAGCAAACATATGGCCAATAAGGGTTTCACAGAAGAAGCCCTCTCCCAGCAGATAATCCCAGGCCACTGGACAGGAAAGAGTAACAGAAAGAGCATCCAAACGAGTCCCCAGACCTCACCAGTCAGTGCTTCTCATTCCTAGGACTTTGACTTTCAATCCTAGACATGCTTGGGCTTCAGACAGGGAAGGAAAGGGTCAAGAGAAAGGGTCGTGACTACTTGGTGAATATTGACTCACAGTAAATGCAGAACCAGACAGGTCAGGGTCCAAGATGAATTCAGAATTTGAGCAGTTTAGGAACCAGGTGGATTTTTAAAAATCAAGATAGACAGGTGAGGGATGGATGCATTTTACAGACAGAAAGAGCATGCAGAGAGGAAAGACACTGGCTTTCTTCTCATCGTCTATAAGAGCCAAGCTGCTCATAAGCAGAGAAGAAAGTAAGGGGATCACAGTCTTGAGATGAATGATGCAGAAATCAAGGACAGACATGGTGAAAACAAGAAATGCAGGCACACACTGCACTTGGAGAGTAAACAAAGCCCCAAATGTAAAATGCAACCATTTGCCCACAGTTCCAGACTCCAAAGCCAAGAACAGACTTTGTCTCTACAAAATGTCCCCAGTCTCAACCACCATCTTCTTCATGTTCCCCGCGGCTTTCTGCCTCACTGAAGGCCACTGCCCTGCTGGCCCCTGCTGCAGACACCGAGATGTTTCCTGGTACGCCCCTAAGCTTCTGGCTACAGCCCTCGGCTCTCAGCACTTGTTAACCCTAGATTCTGTGAGGTACTCAAGTGAGTAAAAAGGAAGGCCACAACCTATATATGACCTTGGCTCCTAAATATGACAATATTTAATCAACTTAAGTCATATACAAAAAAAGTTTGGTAAGTTGGACTCATGTAAGAGTTTGCCTATTGCTTTACCACACCCTTCTGTGCTCTATGAAAACTTACTACCTCATGGTTACAAGATCCCACCACAGGGCTTCAACATATCTGTGAGGGTTGTCCTACTACTGCTAGACAACGACAAATTATTTATTCCTTCAACTGCAAATGATTCTTCAAAGAACATGAGGGTATCTTATTTCCGACGGCCCCTCTGCTGTATTCTCAGTACTTTTGAGAACAGATATAACCACACCAAGAAGGCTAGCCACGCTCTGCAGCCCTGTCCAGTCACCTATAGTTCTATCACGGACACCAGACTCATGGTTAGCCCTCTTGATCTGCACAACAGGAGTTCCTTGGCCTTACAGGAGTAACATAGGAAAGCCAGCTTCCTTTCCCAGATGTTGGGAATACCCACACTATTACTGTCCTTGCTATGTAAGTCACAGCTCAACTTAGCAAGACTAAATCCTAGTAAATGAAGGTTGCTGTTAACTCGTTTATCACTTCATTCATCAGTCCTAGGCCTTAATTTATTTATTAATTAAAAATAAGTACAATGAGCTTACTTCTAAATTATTTTCCTCCCAAGAGTGCTAACAAAGTGGTTCACTACAGTTTTCTTGGCCAGGATACAATAGCTGCAAATGAAACCACTATTAATAAAAACTACATTCCATTCGAGACCAGCCTGGTCTACAGAGCTAGTTCCAGGACAGGCTCCAAAGCCACAGAGAAACCCTGTCTCGAGAAAAAAACAAAAACAAAAACAAAAAAACTACATTCCAGGGTCTGGAGAGATGGCTTACAGGTTAAGAGCACCCACAAGGCAGCTCACAACGATCTGTAACTCCATTCTAGGGGATGTGGCTTCCTCACATGGACATAACTACATGCAAAACACCAATGCACATAAAATAACAAATTACTTAAAAAAATAAACCCCACTATCGTAAAGATTAGCATGGCATTTTTTTAGTACAGAAAACACTGAAATATATAAAAGCAAACTTTGGTCTCTAGTTCACTTACTTTGAAATGCTTTTGTTGTCTGGCTGCCATGGAAACAGCACAATCCCAGTGGCTGCTCTGTAGCAGAAGACACCCAGCAGCCCCAGTGCTAAGGCTGCCTTGGATACAAGGGAGCATCCCTTTTGAACCAACATGAAGATCACAACCAGAGAAAGGGCAGCCAGGCCTGAGAGTTGAGCTTTGTGATCAGAGCTGAAATAAGACAGAAGATGTTCAAATTACACCAACAGAATTGTGGGTATTGAAGGGTTTTTAAAGAATTACAATCAGATGATTTTTCTAGAAAGCCAGAAAACAAAACGAGTTCTTAAATGTCACAAAGACGACCATGCTGAGATCTCACTCACTTCTTACTCTCAAGATGGTCAGATGCTGGCATTAGGTACAAACAGCTCTGTCCTCCAGTCTTTGCCTTGCTTCCTGCTCATCCTGGCTCTACTGTTCTCCCATGACCTCAAGTCTCTCGGCCCTAGCTTCTGACAGGTGCTGTCCCGCTGAGCGGAGGTGCACAAAAGAATTCGGGCAAGGCTGGCTCCCCTATGTTATTTACAGCTATGCTCATAAAGCTTCGATAGCTAATAGTTGTTAAATACATATTCTGGAAAGATATACATAGAAATGAGAAAAGATTTTAGAAAATGTGAATAAAACTGGGCATGGTGATATACATCTGTAATCTTGACAAATGAGATCACAAGTTTGAGGTCAGGCTTGGGGATACAGGGCAAGACTTTGTTTCAAAACACACACATGGCGGGGGGAGGCAAAGAGAGGAAGGAGGAGAGGGAGAGAGAGAACAACAATAACAACAAAAAAAGAAAGAAAAAAGAAAAAGAAAAACAAACCAGAAAATGGCATAAGACAGTTGTGACTGTCAGGACAAGGAGAGATGATTTAAAACCAGAGGCCTCACCCCAGAGGAGGTCTCACCCTGGAGGTCCCACCCTGGAGGAGGTCCCACCCTGGAGGAGGTC
>NC_022027.1:57630479-57653837 GCF_000317375.1 Microtus ochrogaster | reverse complement strand
ATGGTGATATACATCTGTAATCTTGACAAATGAGATCACAAGTTTGAGGTCAGGCTTGGGGATACAGGGCAAGACTTTGTTTCAAAACACACACACGGCGGGGGGAGGCAAAGAGGGGAAGGAGGAGAGGGAGAGAGAGAACAACAATAACAACAAAAAAAGAAAAAAGAAAAAGAAAAACAAACCAGAAAATGGCATAAGACAGTTGTGACTGTCAGGACAAGGAGAGATGATTTAAAACCAGAGGTCCCACCCTGGAGGAGGTCTCACCCTGGAGGAGGTCTCACCCTGGAGGAGGTCTCACCCTGGAGGAGGTCTCACCCTGGAGGAGGTCTCACCCTGGAAGTCTCTGCTGTGCCTTACACTGAACACCCTAGATATCCCACTAGAGTGCTGTACATCACCGAGGAGGTCTCACCCTGGAAGTCTCTGCTGTGCCTTACACTGAACACCCTAGATATCCCACTAGAGTGCTGTACATCACCACAGAAAATGGTATTCAAACAGCTTTGGAGTGGACAGCTAATAGGGTTTATAAAATGGCTCTCTGTAACTTGAATGGCCTAGGAATTCAAGAAAGAAAAAAAAAACAGGGTGCAGGAAGCAGTACAATTGAGAAGGCATGCAGGACACACATGAACCAAATGCTTCAATTTTCCAGAAAAACAAAACAGAGTCCATTATGTTCTTCTAAGACCTGGCTGAGGAGATATGGCCTATTACCAGGCCCTGTGCCCTCTTTCCTCCCTGAACTGCAAAGTAAGGACCACACTGTGCTGTTTCTCCAGGGCTGTTGTGCAGGCAAATGGCTGAGTCTACAAAGATGTAACTGTGAGATTATGAAAGTTAGGGGAATTCTCTGAGTCACTGTTCTTTGATGCCCACATCCAGGTTGACTGTGAACTTGTAAGGTCTTGGGAGCACCATTTGCCTGTTTCTCCTCCATGCAGATACAAAGTCCCACACAGGATCCACCTGAGACTTCCCAAGCACTAGCAGGAGCACCTCTGACACTCCGCACTACAATGTTATGCAGTCCTGAAACTGTTTGTTCCTTTGAACATTCTCATTTGCTGTTCTTTTACTTCAGCTTGAATCCTTGTTGCCAGACAATTAAAAATCAAGACAGTCTGGTCTTGACTTTGTCAGACTCAGATCCTTCCTTTTACTTCAAGTCCTTCTTAAGACCCTCCATCTACCCCATCTATATCTCTTCCTGGCTCTGCAGCCTCAGCAGAAGACTCGGGGGATATTGAGAGACCTGCTATGCTATACACTTTTCCTTCTAAGGGTGGAGTGAGAGAGAGGCATAACTGTTGAGAAGGGAGAACAGAAGGCAAAGATGCTCTGGAGACCACAGCCTTCTGCCTACTGACCTTGTCCTCTTGTCCATGGGCAGCAGTATAGAATGAACCACCATGGACTTGACCCCAGAATTACATCTTTAGCACAATGACCGTTTCAAAACTCACAGGGTCTCAATCATTAACAATTACTCTGATTCCACATTAATAAATCAAATCTATTAAGTGAGCCTCTTTTTAACTTCATGAGGTATATTTTCTATTTCTTTATATCTCAAGTATTATCTTAGTCTTTATCTTTAAAAGGACACAGTGCAGAAAAGGAAGGCCATTCAGCTGCAGATAGTTTCAGTCCATCGGTTGTGCTCACCTGGTAAGCCAGTGGCTGAAGTCAGGCCGGTGAGCTCCCTGCACCCCTGTCTGGTTCAAGGACCTCAGCAGCCGGCAGCAAATCAGCACCAGCCAGGGACTTGCCAGCACTGCCCACCATTTGCTGCTTCCTTTTGTTTCAGAAAGGGAGACCCCTTTACCCTTTCTGTCAGGCTCAGGGGTACTATAGCTTGTGCTGTCCTTCCGGGTACAAGCAAGTATGTCCACACACTCTTGTTCAACATGAAAGCGATGCTGAGGTTCACAGTCATCTCCCAGAAAGTAACTCCTACAGGTTTCCTGACTCAGAGCCAGGCACAGAGTGTTAACAAGGAAGTACCAGGTCTGATGTTCTTCCTCCACAAAGCTGCTGGCTCCCAGGCTCAGGACGTGGCCCACTGTGCCCAGAAGAAGGAGGAGGTCCACCTCTGACCATCCTGAGCTGGGATGAGATGCACTCTGTTAGAAGGAAATACAGTTTCTGAAGGATAACCTGGAAATTATATCCATCACCCTGCACAGTCCCTGGCCCACAGTGAAAAGGCCTCGTGACAGACACTTGCTGTCTTCCCATCCAACCCAGACCGCCTACTGTGGAAGGAAGCCCCTGCATGGGAAGCACCGGGCCCTCTCCTGCAGCGCAGCCCAGAGGATGTCCACGAGGACACGGACATACCATGTCAGTCCTGGACTCAAGTCCCAAGCTCAGTGTCAGAGACTGAAAGCAGGCTCTCAACACAGTGACTGTGTATAAGAAGTGCCCAGAAGATCCTGGCCCAGCTGTCATGGTCCCTGCATGCCATCAATCTCCCAGGATCACATAGTTTCCACTATAATGGTTACTTCGGCTGAAATGGCAACAGAATACTATCTCTTCGATTATGTTATGATTTAGATATGAAGTACTCCCCTCACCAAGGGGGGGGGGCTCACAAAGGTGATTAGAACGAGAAGGAGAAGTTAGCTCCATTCTCCCTTCTTTCCTCTCTCTGCTTCTTAGCTGCCACGAGTAAACAGCTCTTTCCAGCCAAGCCTTTCCCATGTGATGTTTCCATCCCAACACAGGCCCACAGTAATGGAGCCAGCCAGATACAGGCTGATACTGTTGAAATGAGCTGTAAATCTTTCCTCCCTTAAATTGTTGATCTCAGATATCTTGTCATCGTGATGAAAGACTGACCAACACAAATTAGTAACTTAACAACAGTCAAGGGCTGATGAGGGTCAGCAGGTATAGGCACTTGCCGCCAGGCCTAATGACCTGAGTCCTATCCTCAGGACCCGTATGTGGGAGGAGAGAACTGACTCTCACAAGCTGTCCTCTGACCTCCATGTGTGCACCGTGGCGTATGTGCACGCGCACACACACACATACACCCCAGTTCAATATGAAGTTCTTGTTTTTACTTATCATTCTGATAGCTCGTAACTGTATAGTAAGGCACCCAGAGAAACACCACGAATCCAAACAGGCCCTAAAGATGCAAACATACATGGAGACTGTGCCTAGACCCAGATACACAGCAGGAGACCCTTGAAAGCCCTGTGCTGGGAAGAGGAGAGGACAGAGTATACTGGATGAGAGCTGGAGTTACTGCACAGCTTCTCAATTCCAGGCTCTGGATACTGTGGACTCTGCCACGCCCAGGTGCCTGGGTACTGTGGACTCTGCCACGCCCAGGTGCCTGGGTACCGTGGACTCTGCCATGCCCAGGTGCCTGGGTACCGTGGACTCTACCATGACCACGTGCCTGGGTACTGTGGACTCTACCATGCCCACGTACCTGGGTACCACGGACTCTACCATGCCCACGTGCCTGGGTACCACGGACTCTACCATGCCCATGTACCTGGGTACTGTGGACTCTACCATGCCCACGTACCTGGGTACTGTGGACTCTACCATGCCCACGTACCTGGGTACTGTGGACTCTACCATGCCCATGTATCTCTTTCACACTGCTCTGTTACTGTCACCTACCTAATAAAGGCGTCATACCAAAACCCAAGAATTTCACAGGAAAATATAAGCCTTGAAAAGAAAGTTCTGTGAGGCAGAACAGACCAATAGGGGACCAAGCTTCCTCAGAAGCCTCCTGCGTGTCCCACTGTTCACCGTCCATAAACCTTTCTTAAGACTACAGTACACATGTTCCCTTTCTTCCACATCCAGAAACCCTATTATAACTCTGCTCCAGTCCAGCTCTTTCCAGCTGAGAATAAAAGCCTGTGACCTGACTACCCAACAGAGTATCATGGGCCAATGCGCTCAGAAGCCTGGGAAGGGCTGCTTAGCTCTTTCTCCTACAGCTCACTTGGTGTGTGGTCTTTCCAAGGCATCTTCAGCACTGGAAGACTAGTATACACAAGATTTTCAGCCAATTTCTTATTAATGAAAGATTAGCTGGAAAACACAACAAAAGCCCACCCACAAGGACCACAGCCATACCTTCTTCAGCAGAGTGCTGTCGACCACCATCCTGATGAGAGCAGAC
This sequence comes from Microtus ochrogaster, assembly GCF_000317375.1. Lineage (NCBI taxonomy): Eukaryota > Metazoa > Chordata > Mammalia > Rodentia > Cricetidae > Microtus > Microtus ochrogaster. The sequence continues at coordinate 57,649,669 of NC_022027.1, read as the reverse complement.
AGAATCGCACAGAGCAGTGCAGCCACCAGCACCATCACACCCCCTGCCGCCAGCCACGGGAGGCTGCAGAGGTAGCATGAGCTCTCAGACGAGGTGCACACCAGGACATGAACGGCCGAGAGAACCAGAAATAACAAATAAAAGAGCAGGGAAGACACGGGAGACAACAGGGGGACATCCAGCTCATCCTTCCTGCACAGCACATGTGGAGTGCTAAGGAGGAACAGAGTGAGAACCTGAAACAGAAGAAGATCGAGAGTGTCTATGGAAGGTCAGGCATCGTCAAATGAGCCCATCCTGTTCCGCTTATAACAACAACAAAAAGACCCAAGGAAAAATTAGTTTTAGTTTTTTACTAAAACTACATAGCTTGATTTATAGTTTCATCTCTGGAAGAACAAAGAACATTCCTATTTTCCATGGTATATCAATGCTCTTTTTAGACACAGGGTCTTGTTGTAGCCCAGGCTGGCATGACTTCCCTTCTGTCTTAGTAGCCTGAATTCTAGGATTAGAGACATAACACTATCATGCTTAGAAGTAATGATATATACATTTAAAACCATCGTGTTTTAGCTGAGTTGTGAAATCAATTTAACACACAAACCATGACAATACAAATGTCTGTACCTCCAAAACCACGACAGTCCCGACTGCCATGGAGTAGATGTCATAGTGAGCCACCTGAGTGCTCAGAGACAGGCTCAGGGTCTTCAGGGCACCCAGGTACTGCCTGAGGACTTTGGTCCCCAGGCCAAGCAGGACATCTGAATGGTTTTCTTCCAGGTGTAGCTTGACCCAATTTCCATGCAACCTCTCTGCCATTTTAAACTGCTCAAATCCAGGATCTATCAGACAAAAGGGTTACACACTTATAATTTTACTGCATTCGCTTATTCCTAGCATAGTCTTTAGAACTGATACCTACGGAAGGCAATCTGTTCCTAGGCAGGAAGGGTCAGCTACACGTCGGTAATACTGTGACAGCTGATGATGTAATCCACCCAAGCCAACACAGCCAGGGCCTGGGTTCTCAGCACCACAGTATAGGCAGAAATAAGCAGCCACTGCTTGGCCCAGACACTTTTTCTACATTGCTCATGTGATCTTACCTCTCCTCTCTTTTGAAGCGTACGCACAACAGCCCTGGCTCCACAGAGCCCTTCTCATCTCTGTAGACAGTGCGGTGAGGAACCCTGCCCATACACTGCACAGGCTGATTCTTGTGCCTTCACACTGGCTTCCTTCACTAGCCGCTCTTCCTTACAGTGCTCCAGGCTCACGGCTACCCCTCTCCGTTAGCTCTGAAAGGCGTGCTGATGGAGGCAAGGGGCTGACAATCCTCTTTCCAGATCTGGTTATTACTCTTTACTATGTTGTGCTTGCTTGTGACTGTATGAGTCTAAAGAACAAGACTTTTCCTCCTGAGATGTTCTGTTCTTTAAAATGCACCTCATACACCAGCAGGGTCACACATGCTGTCATTCCCTACAGTGCTGCAGTGAATGCAACTCATGCTTCATCTTCAAAGCAGCAAAAGAACCCCTGCAGGCATTCTCTTGCTGAGAACAAGGGTTCAACGACACAATTTTAATGTGAACAGAACCTCAGCATTTCAGGTGGCACCTCTCCTTACTGCTGGGTGTCACAAGTTACTGGCCAGCGTCACCCTAAGCAGCTTGCGCACTTCCGCAATGACCCACGAGGGACGGATGAGACAACTGTGCCTGTTCTCCAGATGAGAAAAGGAGCTAGAATTACGGCATTTGCTCAGGTCACAAAGTGACAGAAAGCTTTATTCTAAACTCTGATAGGAAGTTCACGGCTGGTGTCCTCACGGGTATGCCACAGGAAAATAGGGGTATCTATGTTTATACCCCAAGCCTCCACAGTGACCTGTTATTCATAATACAGTCTCTCTTCCAGGGAGTCACAGAGACTTGGGCCACCTACGCCTATACCCCACAGTATCTATAAGTGAACTATAGAAGACTGGTGGTACCTATATCTATACCCCACAACCTCCATAAGACTCATAAAGACATAGAGCACCTATGTCTATAACCCACAGCCTCCATGAGTAAGCCACAAAGACCTGTCTATGTATACTACGATCTATCTGTGTATACGCAACAGGTTTACACATCTCTACAAATGAACCACAGAGACACAGGGTATTTGTGTTACATCTTACAGCCGCTATAAAATGAGTCATAGAAACCCGGTGTTCCTGTTCATACAGCTACATGAATATTTCCTAAGCACGGACTGTGTCCCTAGCTATCACATCCTGAATAAGAAACACAATGGATTGCAAATTAAAAGAAAGAAAGAAAGGAAGGAAGGAAGGAAGGAAGGAAGGAAGGAAGGAAGGAAGGAAGGAAGGAAGGAAGGCAGACAAACAATGGTGAATAAACAGGACAATTCCTGTCTGCTTACGTTCTGATTCAGAAGGCACAAATGGTATGGGAGGTTTTTCTGTTCATGTGTTACTTTCATTGGCTAATGAATAAAGAAACTGCTTTGGGCCTGATAGGGCAGAACTTAAGCGGAGAAGACAGAACTGAATGCTGGGAGGAAGAATGCAGAGTTGGAGAGAAGCCACGAATCTTCAATCTGAGATGGACACTGGTTAGAATCTCTGGTAAGTCACTGCCACGTGGCGATACACAGACTAATGGAGATGGGTTAAACTAATATGTAAGAGTTAGCCAATAAGAAGCTAGAGCTAAAGGCCAAGCAGTGTTTTAATTAATACAGTTTCTGTGTGGTTATTTCGGGTGTAAGCTACTCGGGTGGCCAGGACAAACAAGGGGCCCTCTCCCTTACAACACACAAACACAAACAAATGTAAACAAAGCACTATGTTGTAGGTATAGACACCTGTGATAACAATTTGTGAGGAATGGAAGCTGGAGAGATGGCTCAGTGGTTAAGAGCTCTGGCTACTCTTTCAGTGGTCCAGGTTTGAGTCCCAGGACCCAGGTGGCAGCTCACAACCACATAGAACTCCAGTTCCAGGTGACCCAACATCCTTTTCTTCTGGCTTCTGAAATGCATGCACACACACATAGACATACAAGGGCAAAACACACAAAGAAATTATTTTTAGTCACAAAGTATACTATAAAGGAAAAGAGGGAATAGGAGAGATTTCTGGTAATAGAGAACAATTGATTTTAGATTGGAAGTGGAATACAGGGCAAGAAAAGTCTGATAACCTGACCGTAAAGGAAGCCCAGGAATCAACCAGATGAGGAACTAGGAAGGAACATCCAGTCACTATGAACGTATTGTTCAAAATTCCTGAAGAAAAAAAAAAAGTGGTTCCCACTAGAACTGAAAGACTGAAAGACGGGGGCAAGAAGCATCAGATTTGCCTAGATGTTGTGGAAGATTCTGTTGGCCTTGCTGTGGGATTTAGAATGTAACGACGGTGTAGACATAGGTAGGCCTCGCAGGAGTGAAGCCCCCCCCCAAATGTCTCCTAATCCCTGTAGACTTGTTTCTGTTCTATTTAACACGGTTCCTAATTTTTTTATCCTAACATTTCTGAAAAAGCAAACAATTCTTAGTAGGTGTTTTTTGTTGGCAATTTTACTAGATTAGAAATTTTCTAAGAACAACAAAATATGAAAAAACTGGCTAACCTAGTGGCTAATGCCAATAATCTCAGCTACTCAAGAGGCTGAGTCAGGAAGATCACAAACTGAAGGTCAACTTAAGCTACAGAATTCAAGGACAGAGATGTAGTTTAGAGCTAGAGTATTTGCCTATCAAGTGCAAGGGTTAGAGTTCAATTCCCAGTACTGTAAAACCAACTACCACCACAACCAAAAATACAAATAAAAACCAAAGCCAACCAAATGAACAAACAAAACCACCAAAAAAAAACCCTTTTCCCCATATATACACCCCAATATAAACACTATAACATCTCCCTATCTCTAACACGAGAAAAAAAAACCCAAACACCAACACTTTCCTACCCCTCAAACAAACAAACAAAAAAAAACCCAACCAACAAAAAAAATCTTACAAGCCTTTCAGTTATTTCAGGTGGGGAAAAAAAGCAAGAATAAGAGTTATGTGCATCGAAGCCACGCCTCACCCCTAACTCTCACCTGGACTACTGGATTGAGGACTTGTTCAGGGAGTCTTCCTGCCCCTTGTATATGGCTCCCAGTCATTTCCTAGCTGTCAGACACGGTCTGTCTTCCACGGGTAACACCCATGGTACTCACCCTACTGGCTGTACACCACACTTAGAGAAGAAAACTTGCCTCAAACACAAGTGCCTCCTCTAGACCAGGGACAGATGTGCTAGTCTGTGACCTGCTGGACGTACCAGAGTAAATCAACTGGAAATGTACTTGGATGATCATAGAGGCTTACGCTTCTCCTGGGATCATTCCTATTGGCACAGAAATCACCCCTTGTATCTCCAGCTAAAAGACAAACATCGGCTTGGACCACAGTCTGCCTTTCTCATCCTCAACTGCCCTTACCTGTACCTATTCGACCAGCCTCTCTCCCAATCACTGCTGGCTCCACATCTTCAGAACCAATAGTTAGCTCTCAATTCCCCTTTGTTTTACAGCATCAGTACGGTGGCTTGCGCTCTCCTTACTGAAATCTTTCAATACTTGGTCCCCAGCTGGTAGAATTGTTTGGAAATTATGAGAAGATATGGCTTTGTTGAAGCAGGTGTCACTGGGGGTGGCTGTGAGGTTTCAAGGGCTCTCACCATCCACAGTTAGCTTTCTCTTCCTCAAGCTTGTAGATCATGATGTAAGCTCTGAGTTACTGCTCTAGCATCCTGGCCGCCTGCTGCCATGTCCCCTGCCATGATGGTCATGAACTCTAAGTCACAAATGAACTTTCTTCTGTATGTTGCCTTGGTCATGATATCTTAACACAGAAACAGAAAACTAACAAAGACACCTGCCTTGCAAAGTAGGTCCTGACCACCTTACTGCATGGTCACCTATTCTTTCACTGTACAGCTGAAAAACTGGAGCTGTTCCTTTGGCCTTGGGTCTTCTTGCCCCTTATTCAATCCCATTCACCACGCGGGGCTCACTAAAACACTACAGCTGTTCCTTGCTTGCTCTGCTACAGAGGGGACCCGGGAGAACCTCTGCAAATGCAGAAAACTCTGCCACATCCTCCTTCACCTCGACAAAACCGAAAGCCCACCTAATGCCTCACAGCCTTCTGACATCTCTGAACTCATCTCCTGAACCTCTGACCCTCAGTCCACAAATCTACGATTAGGCTTTTCTATGGAGACTAACCCACCCATGCTCCCATGAGCAATCTTTTCCTAGGGTTCTGGTCACTACCTGGCATCTTCACAATACTTTTGTTTTCCTCTTCTGTGAGGACAGAGATCTGGTGTCACCAGTACTCCTAACATGGTGTCCCTTGTTCATAAACAAAAACTTGGTAAATATTTCTTGAATTAATAAATGTATAGATTTCAAATAGCTTAATTATATTTGTGGGTGTTGCTAACAGTGACAGTTGAGGGCCTAAGAAAACAGGAACGTAGTATTCATAATTACAGAGTGACAACTACCAAGTATCCCACTACAAACTGCACACCAGAAAACATCTGGAAAACGTAAGGCCCATGGGATCACGACGACCTTACAGAAGTTAGAACTACAATTACCTTACCTTTCTCATATGATGGCACATTTTCTTGCAACAGTTTGCTAAGTTGTAATGTGTTTAAGTGTAAGAATCTCAGTTGCTCTCGCATGGGTTTTCCTTCTATGACTGGAAATAAGAGGCTCCCTACACTGTCTTTAGGAATTGGCAAACCAAGTCCAATTGCTAGGGTGGCAGCCAAGTCAGTCTGCTGGACGTGCTTTGGGTGTCGGATATCCCCTGGAAAAAAGAAAACATTTTAAACAATAGGTTTATAAAAGGCAGAAAATGGTAGTTATTCTTGAATTTAAGCAACTACAGTTAATATAAATCAAAGCCACCATGTCTTCAAACCACTCAACTACACAATCACACAGAAATTTATCAAGTGCTAACTTCGCTTATGTAGCTTATAATACTGGATGAAGTCTAATTTTAAAAATACAGTTATAGCTGGGTGGTAGTGGCGCACACCTTTAATCCCAGCACTTGGGAGGCAGAGGCAGGAGGATCTCTGTGAGTTCGAGACCAGCCTGGTCTACAAGAGCTAGTTCCAGGACAGGTGCCAAAACCACAGACAAACCCTGTCTCAAAAAAACCAAAAAAAAAAAAAAAATACAGTTATGGTGATTGTAGCATTGGGCATGGAAGTGACAAGTCGCCAACCAAGCAGAGGCCAAGGAATGGCCACTTGGGTGATGTCAAGTCAACATGAGTTAGGATCAGCAGTGGTTCCCGAACTGTAACAGGATCTTTTCCTAGGAACGCAGGATGGGGATAGGTTCAGCAGGGCAGACAGGCAACTGACTAGGACAATGAGGACAAGTAAGAAGTAAGATTCTGTCTATCCACATAACCTTCTCAAGCTTGCAGTAGTGGTCTGCACAACCAGCTCCTTAGGAGAAGAACGGCTGTGGTGTTCAGACATCAGGCTCAGGGCCCTGCAGACCAAACAACCTTGGATGAAAAGTACCCTAGCAGAGATTTCTTAGCGGCAAAGAATGCGACCCCTAGCCCCACCCTGCCTCCACCCCAGAAGCATTAGAGCAGGTTTACAGGGCTGGCTGAGTCACCAGGAAAGTCTTCCTGGATGGCCCTGCTCAGAGCTTAGACACACAAGTGGGAATGTGTGGAGATTTTACTTTAATTGAAGTAATTTTTTGTTGTACAGACTTTTCACTTGGTCAAATTTATTTTCTAGACAAACTTTCTACTTTAATATTATTGCTTATTATCTTCCAGTACTTTCTGCTACTATTTTCTTACATTGTTTTGAGCTGAAAACAACAAGCATGAAACAAAAGCAAAAACAACACAAATTTACTTCATTTAATCAGACACTATTCTAAGGCCGAAGCACATCTACTGTGGGGTGAAGTAAAAGTATCCATGTGATGCTCTGAGTTTACCAAACACTAATAACTAGAACTCTAGGCTCAGGCAGAGAAAACAGAGGCCAGATCTAAAGAGGTGATTTCATAGTTCTGAATGTGAACTGAAAGTATCAATTCAAACTCAAGATTACCTTATCTTAAAAGATTTCCACCGGGGGGCTGGAGTGATGGCTCAGTGGTTAAGAGCACTGGCTGCTCTTCCAGAGGACCAGGGTTCAATTCCCAGCACCCACATGGCAGCTCACAACTGTCTGAAGATCCAGTTGCAGGGGATCTGACACCTTCACTCCAATGCACATAAAATAAAGTTAAATAATCCATAAAAAAGAGTGTGTGTGTGTTATAAATATATAAAAAGATTTCCACTGGGCAGTGGTGGCACATAACTTTTAATCCCAGCACTTGGGAGGTAGAGTAAGGCAGATCTCTGAGTTTGAGGCCAGCCTGGTCTACAGAGTGTGTTCCAGGACAGAAAGGGCTACACAAAGAAACCCTGTCTCAAAAAAACAAAACACAACAACAAAGGTTTCCTTGTTCTGTCCAGAAACCTCTTAAGACCCAGCATAAATTCACACTTCTAGCTCTGACACAGTATAGTCTACCAATTCTACTTGAAGGATCAGGGCACCCTGGGGAAGCTAACTGAGCCCTGAGAAAGACACAGGCATGGCAGTCAGGAATACTGTTCAGAGGGTAAGAGAGGGATCAGAGACCACTGAGGTCTTGCCCCTTTAGGCAAGGACTTGGGAATTAATATGAAGATGCTCCCACTGACCAAAGATATGGGAAAATAAAGAATAGTAGTTATAATGAATAGAAACAAATCAATATGCTTAAACCCAATATTACTAAAAACTGAACAAGTTTAATTGGCCATAGTTCAAGAATAATAATGAGTCATTAATTGATTTGAAACTGGTATGTGGGGAAAAAAAAACAATACATTTTGTCTCTCTTATACAAAAACATCACTGGGAAATCCAAAGTATACGAGAACACTTTCTTTTCCTTTGCTTTCTTTCTTTCGTTCTTTCTTTCTTCTTCTCATCAGGCTGTATTTGTGTATTTAAGGAAACCACAGTTTTCCTTTGTTTCTTTCTTTCCTTCTTTCTTTTTTCTTTTTTTTTGTGTGTGTGTAAAACAATGAAAAGAAACCATGATTTCAAGGGGGAACAAATGAGGGGTACATGGAACGGATTGGCGGGAAGAAAGGGAAGGGAGGAATTAGGCAATTTTAATTTAAAAGTTTGATTTTAAAAACCTTATGGTATAGACTGGGCATGCTCAGAGGCATTTTCTGCCCATCACTTTAATCTTTTCCACAGTTTCATGACTTTAAACTAAGCATAGTCCAAAACGTGTCTACTGTTTTTTCTTTTTAAATTGTGACATTAAACTAAGCACGCTCAGGAATGTACTTTTTAATTAAGGATGTTTAGAAGGAGGCTAACCTCTCTAAATGAATACGAATAGGTTCCCTAACTAAAATTCCTGCTTCTGTCCAAGAAAACATTGTTTTGGAAATGACTCTCATGGTCTTGCCAGCTGCAGGCACATCTTTCTCCACTCTTTCAGTCCTGGCTGCACTTGCTTTGGCTTTAAACTCACCAAGATGCAAACCCAATGCATCAGGCTACAGGACCAGAACCAGAGAGTAGCTACAGATGCAAACCCAATGCATCAGGCTACAGGACCAGAACCAGAGTAGCTGCAGGTGTCAGCTTTGCTTTAGTCTTGTGGAGGCAGAAGGGCATGCAGCTGGGGGGCGGGGAGAGAGAGAGACAAGCCAGGTCAGGGAAATCAGGATTATGTTGACCTAGGAATGGGGCCTCAGCTAGTCCACTGTGCTCTCTGACCCTATCCCTGCTGTCACCACAGTTTGAAATAGTGAGCACTTATAAAAATATTTAAATAGTAGCTGCTGGCATTTTTCTCATTTTTAAATTAGACCCAGGGTGGCTGGAGAGATGGCTCAGAGGAATAGAGCACTGGCTGCTCTTCCAGAGGTCCTGAGTTCAATTCCCAGCAACCACATGGTGCTTCACAACCATCTGTAATGAGATCTGGTGTCCTCTTCTGTACTGTAGGATACATGAAGGAAGAAACCTATATACATAATAAATAAAAATCTTTGAAAAAATAATAAAATAAAAAATAAATTAGACCCAGGCAGTAGTGGTTCACACCTTTAATCCCAGCACTTGGGAGGTAGAGGCAGGTGAATCTCTTGAGTTCGAAGTCAGCCTGGTCTACAGAGTGAGTTCCAGGACAGCCAGGGCTACACAGAGAAAGTCTGCCTCAAGAAAGAATTGTATTTATTTACAGACTCACTCATTTATTTTGTGTATATGTGTGGGCACAAGAATGCCAGGTCAGAGGAGAACCGTGAGAGTGATTTCTCTGCTTCCACCAGCTGAGTCCAGAGACGGAACCCAAAGAGTCATACCTGATCAGAGGTTCCCTTGCCAACTGAGACATCTCACTAGCCCAAGACAAATTTTGAGGAGTTCCATACCTAGCTAGTAATATTTCTAAAATTGAATTCTTACAAAAAGTACTTGTATTTTGAGAATCAGAGCAAAAAATTTAAATAATAAATCCTGACTTCCCATCTTCCCTTTAATTTTTATTTCACATTGTTTAGGATAACTTATACCAAACTACAGTCTTAAATGTTAATCGTTCCTAATTCTCACCAGGTTTCCTTTCAAATGCAGAGCTGATTAAGATCAGAGGTGTGCTTACTTCCTCTGTGGAAGAGGCCCCATGGCTCCCTGTCTCAGACATCCCATGATCACCACAGAGAACCAGCAAACTGGGTAAGAGAGTCTCTCTCTCCTGTAAGGTAAAGGAGAACCTGTCAACTGTACTTGTCTGGCAAGAACTTTATGGTCTTGCAAAGGAAACAACTGTATAACTTCACTTTAGTTCATCAACAGAACCTTCTCCTTAGTGCGTTAAATCTTTTCCAATAAGCTTTGAGTCAGATCAAACGGTCAGAGGCAATCATGTTACAGATGAAGAGAGAACAGTGCGGAGCTCAGAGTATACAAGGGTTGTGCTTATGACCTCCTACGGCAGGGAGCCTGTCATTTCCAAGCTGTGGGCACAGGGCTCCTCTTGCCTCAGTTTCCCACAATTTATTTTACAGAAGCATCCAAAGGGGGCGCTAGGCAGGTCATGGGCTTCTCGCCCAGAGCTCTGGCCATTTGACCTTACCTGTTCCAGTAATACTGAGTGCTTCTTCTTTACCTGACACACACCACACAGTATGAATCTGTCCCTTCCTCCTGCCAAGTCTCTTCACATAGAACACGCTTCCACGAAGAGTGTCCTGAATACACTATTTGAAATTATAGCCTCTCCTTAGTACAGGGGCACTGGCTCCTGCTGCCTGTGTCTTCCTGAGACAGCAACTACTTTTTGGCACATTATATTATTTACTGTATTTCTGGAACTCTATAAACAGCTGCAGTCAAGGAACAGATATGTGGACGGTACCCACGGCAGAAGCATGACTGGTTGGAACAGCGGTGTGGATGGTACCCATGGCAGAAGCATGACTGGTTGGAACAGCGGTGTGGATGGTACCCATGGCAGAAGCATGACTGGTTGGAACAGCGGTGTGGACGGTACCCACGGCAGAAGCATGACTGGTTAGCTGACAATGGGCAATGCTCTCTCTGTCATTACTATTCATTCTAGAAAATATTAGCAACATGAAATCCCACCACCATGCAATGGAACACAGTAAGCCTCACCTTTGACAGCAGTGAAGTGTGAATCTTCATCAGGATACTGTCCATTTCGCTGAGCTTGTGACCAATCAGGGGGCTGTTGGGCCCGGAAATATGGCCAATGTGATCCAGCCCTAGATAGTGAAGGATCAACACATCCCAGTCTCCTCTCTTCAATACTTTATCCAGATGTCTTGTGACATTATTATCCACCTTCAGGGGGGAGGGGAGGAAGTACGTATAAATAGTGCATCCAATTTCCTGGATCTCCAGGAGTCAATCTCATGAAAATAGAAAAAAACAAAAACCAAATAAAACCAAAGCCTTGAAGTCATTAAAAAAGATAAATGGATATGAGTATTAGACTAAGCTTATGCCTATTCTTTATAATGCCTCTCGTTTGTGAACAAGACATATACATGGAAAAAGGCTATTCTGGCATTCACCCCTCCCCCAGGGGATCATTGCTTGTCTCCCGTATGCCCAGACAGGGTCCTCACTCGTTCAGTGATGCAGCTCCTCGGCTGTGGCACCCTTCCTGATCTTCTGGGCCTATAACATCTATCCAACTGTTTTGCATTTGGGGGCCTACACACCTCGGTTCACAGGGTTTATGCCTCCACTTACAACTGATTATGTAAATGAATGATTTTTATAATCTTGCCACACCACTCCATAAATTAATAAATACCACACAGGAAATAGCATCGCCTGAGTGGAAAATGGTAGTACCAGGCTCAACTTCAGGCATATGCTGCTCTTTTCAAGAAACCGACCTCTGAAATGGGTGTGGTCGTGCATGGCTGTAATCCCAATCCGACCTCTGAAATGGGTGTGGGAGTGCATGGAGGTAATCCCAATCCGACCTCTGAAATGGGTGTGGGAGTGCATGGCTGTAATCCCAGCACTCTGGAGGTGGAGGCACAAATACAAAAAGTTCAAGGTTGGCCACTGATATATATCAAGTTCCAGCCATACCCGGGCTACGTGAGACCTTGTAATTGGGGAGGGGCGGGGGCAGGAAGCTGACCTCTATATAATCTGACACAAAGAATGATGTTGTCCCATCATACTCCACAAAATGCTTTGGGAATAATTTAAGCCATGTTTCATCTCCGTAAAAGATCATTCTTTTCCCAGCAGCTTTGGCCTGTCTTATCACATTATCTTCTAGGAGCACAGGAGAATTGAGGTTCCTGATGACATCAACAAAGCCAGGGATACTCCCTGTCATCAATGCCTGCAGGAAGAAACATTCGAGACTTAAAAATCAGATCCAAAAGTGCAGCCTCGGCGGCAGACGGGTACACACCTACAGTAGATCCTATACTGGCCACTGAGTGAAAGCTAGGACAGCAATAGGGCCAGTGCAGTGGGGAGACAGGACACGGACAATGAATATTTGATTATTTAATGAACATGGTTCAGGCAATCCTTTCATGGGTAAGACAGGAGAGGAGGAGACAATCACAGTTAGACATGGTGCCAATCACAGAAGCTCTGGGTTAACGACAGTTAATGCTAATACGTATGCATATACATTGAAAACATGAACCTGTATATCCAGACCCTTTGTCAGGGTTCCAAGTAAGATTTAACATGCTCTATGTGACAAGCAAGCTCATTAACTCTAACAAACAAGCCCTAACAATCCAGCAAATCTAATATCTGTCTCTTAAATTGATTTTTTTTTAAACTGCCAATATAGAGTTCTCAAAGTGAAGTGGGCCAAGACTGTTAGTGGATCATCAGACCCCACCCACAGTGTAGCACCATGCACTAGACGGTGGCCTTGAAATATCCTGTTTTTCTGATATAGAGGAGTCAATACTCCACCCACTTTTACCACAGACCCTACCAGGCCACAGCAATAACAATAAATCTCCATGATTTGCAGTTATACTACCACCTAAGACAATAGCCATAGATTTGTGATAAAAAGGAACAGGAATCTTTGTAATGACTACAGAATTCTAATAAAATTTCTTCAGTGGCAAATAAACGCAAACTTCAGTTTAAGGCTCTAGGTCTTGAACTCAGTGCTATACACATGCTAGGCAAGTGCTCTACTGCTGAGTTTTATCACCAGCCAAGTAAGTAAATATAATCAACCAGACTCCAGAGTGGCAGAATGAGGAGCTTGGCAAATCCCTCCACCCCCACCCCCACCCAAGAGCAAAGGAAAACCAACAAAACTACCAAAAGCAATTACTTTGAAACTTAAATAGTCACCAAAATTATGCAGTAAGTTGTTCAGGCATTAGCCAAGGAAACACTGTACCTGTGGTTTTCCTATCACCTGATCTGATAATGGCTCCATTGCAGCTGGCTGTGACAAACAAGACACCTACTTACAATCTGAAAGGGGGCTCTGGGAAAGACGATAACTACAGATAAGTTTTAAAGTATCCACATATTTTTGGAATCTGGAGACTTAGAAATAGCCAAAATTACTAGTTCCTCTGGCTGAGAAGTTCTTGCTCAAACAGTGAAAGTCAGGTCAGTCAGGTGTCCCTGCACACGAGCCTCAGGTAGGTGTCTTGATATGAGATAAGCTCAAACACAACCTTCGCAGTAACTGGCTGGCCCTAAACCACACTGGACCAGTGAAGCCCAATGGAAGAGTGGTTTAAAAACAAGAACTTCAAATAATCTAGGGTCTTGTTAGGTTGCTCGGTGGTTAAGAGCACTTGACACCTGCAGGCAGCCCAGCATCAGTGCCCAGCATTCATAGGACAGCGCACAATCACCTGTAACTGCAGCCCAGGGGACACAACACTCTCGTCTGCCCTCTGCGGGCACCATGCACATATGTAGTACACATACATGCATGCAGACTAAAAATGCAGTACAGGCCCAGATTTTCAAGCTCCTTTGTCCTTTCTGCCAGCACTCTTCCTACTCATCCTGATGGTATCTTCTTAGAGTAATTTCCTCAGACGGGTTTTTCTACTCCATAACCTCAACTACATTTCTATCCCTCCAAACTCAGTACTACATGCAGTTCTCTTCCATCAGGCACTCATCACAAGATAATTATGTTTATTTGAAAGCTCACTTGTTTAGTGGCTATGTATGAACATAGAGACTAACAGCCTTTGAAAGTAGAGGTACTGTTCCCCTTAAATGTATAGCCATTACACTATCAATACCTAGTACTTGCTCAGTAAGTAGTCTTCAAGCCAATCTACAAAAAGAGCTTCATTTTTTTTTTTTAATTTAGCCATGGTTCTTGGGCAAACCACTAAGCACTTCAAAACTACCCTCACCAAAGTGGACACTTAATTATATAGAAGTAACAATTGTCGGGGCCAGTTCATACTTGTTTGATCATTTTGTATAATTTCAACAAGCAATTTAATTTAATTGAGTTTGTTTTCTTATGTATACAACTTATGAAACAGTCTGAATATCCCTAAAGGTTCCCTCAAGCCTGAAGACTCTGGAACACAGCAGGCCACCAAAGAGGAGGGGAATCTCTTGGTTTACAGTGGCCTGGAAAATCTGGTTCTAAATCTTTCCTTCTTTTCATGAAGTATGAACTCTGGCTACTTCACAAGCGGTAAAAAGATGGTTCCATCTTATTACGGGGTTCCTTCAGCAACCCACTCCCCCAGTAAAACTGACAGCATCAAAATATTTTCCATTTTATTAAAACAGGGTCTCCAAGTAGATCAGATAATCTCTCTAAATGTTCAAAATAGTCAAATCAAGATTCATAAAACATCATGCTAAATTTACCTTGATTCGAGGCATGGTAACTGTGGGTGGCTTTGCCTCAGCCACAAAACTATGAGATGCTCCTTTTTCCACCAGGTAAGTTGTGTAGGGCATGTACTTCACGCCTTTGGACCCAAACACAAAATCATCTCTTAAGGCATCTATCAGCACAATAACAACTTTACTGAAGAGGGGAGATGGCAGCTTGGTCCAGTTGGAACTGGCTCCTAAAAGTGTTTAGAAATGGGGAAATTAAAAATAAATAAATAGGAAAATAAACTTTAGATTTTATTTAGTACTCAACTGCCTTTAATATCTTTTTGCTTGTTCTTCAACACATATCATATCTAGTTCGACCCGAATGAAAGCCCATTTTTGGTAGCCATTGTTAATTTTCTGAGGCCAGACAAGGCAACCCTGAAAGACAAGGCTCTTTCAAGGGTTATCACTAGCCCACAGACGTCAGACTACCGAGCAGGATGTGTTCTGGGCTAGGCTATGTTAACAACCAGCAGGTACCCAGTAATACGTGGTGAATTGATCTTAGCACAGGGAGGAGTCTAGGGCAGGGGCGCCTCTCCATAAAAGAACTACAGTTGGGATCTGTGCCCACGCCTAAAACATAGCCTATCAGGTAGTAAACCGGTGGGTTTAGAAATGGCTTACACGTCCAGTGCCTGGATTGTGTGGACCTGTTTCAAGCATCAGTCTTCGTCTGGTGTGTATTTCTGTGTAGGTGAGGACAGTCAGGGTTCTAATGCACTCTTAACCATGGAATGGGGAGGTGTGCTGGAGAGTAGCAGGAAATTTTGGGGTCTGAAGAAATATTACCTCTTAAAACCTATTGCTCAGAACTGGAAACCTAAATTGGCAGTGATTGAGAGGATTATCAAGAAAAGAGACAGGGATCAGTACATAGCTGCAAACGAGAAGCCGAGCCGGAGTCACTCGGGGCTTACACTGATATCACAGAGGCCGGCTGCGATTACCTCCAAGTTGTATGGCACAGAAACAACCTACACAGTGCAAACTGTTCCGGGGAGGGGCATAATGAAAGCGAGGACCACCGGGAAGGGGATCCATACCTGCTACAGGCTCGGGCGCCGGGGTTTCTACACCGTGCTCTGGTCTGGCAGAAGAACGAACAGGAGCAGGGAAGAATCCTCGAATAAATATCGCGACCCCGACCACCTCGATCGCGACGCAGCAGGCAGCGAAGGCCCCGGAGCCCAGCCGCATCCTGTGCAACCGCTGGGCCGAGGTGGCCTGAAACTCCCCGGGGCTGCAAGGAGTACGGGCTCCCGGGCTGTCAGAGTCGCGTCCCAGCGAGCCTCCCCGCGCCGGCGCACCGGAAATACGTCAACGCGCCGGCGGTCGCTCTCTGATGACTTCCTTCCGACCGGCCCTCTGAGCGATCCCAAAAAGCCTAAAGATTCTCAGGAGCCCGGTTTCCAGTGCCACAGCCAGTCAGGATTGCAAGCTTCACGCCTTCCACCCTTGAGCCAAGCACCTTCAGCCAAGCGCATCGCCGTCGTCCATGCAGGTTTTTAGCTGCTGGTTTTCACGTGTATTAGGCGCACCTCACCTCCACCCGGTGTTACTGCCCCGGTTTCCTGCCGGGTCTCAAGGGCTATTTCTGGGGCAAGCCTGCAGGTTAAGCGATCCTGATTAAAAGAATCCAAAGTCTCTCAACAGTGAACTTTTGTAAAATCAAAATAAAGTTATATACTTTCTTACTCCAAGAATAAAGAATCAAGAAAAGGTCCCAATAAAATCAAAGCAAAACCCAAGTCCAAAGGTATCTCAATATCTGATATCTTGAATTCACAGTCTGCTGAGCTCTAAAGGCTCGATTTAGCACACACAGCATGTCCTGTAGACTCAGGCTGGCTCTCCTCCAGACCTGCTTCTGTTTGAGGTGGTTGTCTCAAGACACTGATTAGTGTCACTCCCACAGCAGCTGATGCTGTGCCCTCAACAATGGTCTTTCCTCGGAGACCTCATCCCTGCCACACAACTCAGCGGCTCTTCATGACTTCGTCATGCCTTCAAGACTGACACCATTTGATAGAGTTGCACACATTGTCAAGTTTGACTGCCAACATGAGAGGCAGCCTTGGCCATTCTGGATCACAGCTGACCCTGAGGAAATAGTTTCAGAAGATTTTAACCTCAATGATGTTGGTCCCTTCCCCCCCTCCCTCCCCCGCCCTCTCTCTCTCCCCCGATTTTTTTTTGTTTTGTTGTTGGTGGTCATTGTTGTTTTTGTTTTCTTGTTTTTCGAGATAGTTTCTCTGTTGTAACCCTGGCTGTCCTGGAAGTAGCTCTGTAGTCCACACTGGCCTTGAATTCACAGAGATCTGCCTGCCACTGCCTCCCAAGTGCTGGGACTCAGGCGTACGCCACCACTGCCTGACTGCCCGTCCCTTTTTAATCAGCACTAATTTCTCAGCTCTAGCTAACCAGCATTGATTGTATCATTAAAGCGCAGTAAAGCAAAAGCTCCACGTCAGTCATGCTCGTCCCTTGTTAATCATAATTTATCATTCCATTACAGGTGACCAGACATCACAATTTATTTTTTTTCTGTTTTTCTTTCAAATAGCCATGAGTACTGTTCTTTCTTTCTATGTTAATTACAGGTCATTAACTATTTTGAAATTGTCCTTCACAAAAATTAGGAAGGTTTTAGTCATTGTTTCTAAACATGTAATTTGTGTTCTATTCTTTGTTTTCTTCTGCAAGTCCATATATTAAATTGTATATTAAATTGTTTCCAAATTGCCCCACCAGTTTCTCAGCCTGTTTCTCTTTGGGGGAAAAAAGTGGAACTTGTAGAACAATAGATGTTTTCTAAATTTTACAAGTCACTAACACGCATCAGTAAAGCAGATGTTTTCTTCTGGTTTTTTTTTGTTTGTTTGTTTTTGTTTTTTGTATGGCTCTTCCTGTTTTTTATTTTTCTACCTTTAAGTACTTGAATACAGTTTAGATTGCTTAACTTCTTGTCTGTTCCTTGCAGTATTTGATTTAAGAACCACCCCTGCCCCAACATAAACATAGGAAACATATTTTCCAGTTCCTTACATCCAGAAAGATTTCATCTTGGACATTGCAAATCATACGCCGCAGGAAAGGTACTTAGAAGATTGTGTTTTAAGTCAGTTTATTCAATTTCCAGACTACTCTTTGTAGAGTTCAGCAGCAGAGTCTCCATTTGTTTCACTTTGCAGGATCTGTTTTCGTTGGTTGCTCAAGATCTTCCATGGATGTGCAGTTTGGTTGTTATCCAATTGTTTGGTTTGGTTTGATAACAGATTTGGGCACTTAAATTCTTTGACTTCTGTTCCTGACTACTCCCACTCTTTATTTCTCTGCTTGTTTTCTTGGCCTTGTGATGCTCTGGTGTCTAATGTTCCATGGGGTAAAACTGTAGCTTTTGTTTTCATGAATTTTTTTCTGTAAGGATGAATGTCTTAGCCACTGTTCTGTTGCTGTAAAAAGACGCTATGACCATGGCAACTCTAACCAAAAAAAAAAAGCATTTAATTGAGACTTGATTATAGTTTCAGAGGTCTAGTCCTTTGTTGTCATGTGGGGCATGGTGGCATGCAGGCAGCCCTGCCCGAAGCTCGTGAACTGTATGGTAGTGAATAGAGCGCAGACAAGCATTGTGCGTGGCATCTAATAAAAAGCTGAACGGCCAATAGCCAGGTAGAGGAGGGATAGGCAGGGCTGGTGGGCAGAGAAAAGGGGAGCCAGCTAGGCAGCAAGACTTGGAGGAAGCAGGAAAGCTGGGAGAACAGAATAGAGATGAGGTAAACATACCTCAGGGCAGCACTCAGATTAACAGAAATGGGTTAATTTAAGTAAAAAAAAAAAAAAAGTTAGTTAGAAACAAGTCTAACCTAAGGCAAGTTCATAATTGGTAAGTCTCTGTGTCATGATTTGAGGGTTATCGGTCCAAGAAAGCCTGCTACATTGGTATGGTAGCTCACCAGTAAAATTTCCAGCCTTAGCAGAAACAGGGAATCCCTGGAGTGAGCTAATTTAGAAGACTATCTTTATAGGTAACCTCTGGTTTGACCGAGAATGAACAAACTAAAATAACAAGGAAGATTCCTGGCACCAACATTGGGCTTCCACAGGCAAGTGTACACATAAATGCACCCACGCCTACCTGAACACACAATACATTAGTACATGCATGCATGCATACATACATGCACAGGGAAAAAGAAAAATTGGCCTGCAGAGCAAGATACTGTCTTTTTAAAAAAAAAATCACACTTTAGTTTAGCAACCTTACAATCTGCTGCAAAAATATAGATTCAGATGGGAAAATATTTGCTAAATATATTTCTCAAAAACTAGGGATTTTGTTTCTCTAAGACTAAATCATTCTAATGACTATAGCAACAAATAATTATGACTTTTAAATGTTAAAAACAGGGCTGGAGAGATGGCTCAGTGGCTAAGAGCTTTACTTGTTATTCCAAAGGTCCTGAGTTCAATTCCCAGCATCCATATAGTGGCTCACACCATCTGTAATGAGATTTGGTGCCCTCTTCTGGCCTACAGTGATACATACAGGCAGAACACCATATACATAATAAAAAAAATCATTAAAAAAATGTTAAAAACAAGGTACTGCTTAATGAGCTTTGCTGTGCCCGTATCTGGA
>NC_022027.1:57627421-57630379 GCF_000317375.1 Microtus ochrogaster | reverse complement strand
AACCAAAAAAAAAAAAAAAGCATTTAATTGAGACTTGATTATAGTTTCAGAGGTCTAGTCCTTTGTTGTCATGTGGGGCATGGTGGCATGCAGGCAGGCATGGTGCTGGAGAAGAACAGGATGCTGAGGGTTTTTCATCTGGATCATCAGGCAACAGGAAGAGACACTTAACCTGGCTTGGGTTTTTGAAACCTCAAATCCCAACCTCAGTGATGTACCCCTCCAATAAGGCTACACTCCTAATCCTCTCAAGTAGTCCCTCTCCCCAATGATTAAACATTTAAATATATGTGCCTATGGGGGACATTCTTTTTAAATTGTTTTTGTTGAGCTATATATTTTTCTCTGTTTCTCTCTCTTCCTCTCCCCTCCCCTTCTACCCTCTTCCATGATCCCCATGCTCCCAATTTACTCAGGAGATTCTTTTTCAACTTCCCATATGGATTAGATCCATGTATATCTCTCTTAGGGTCCTCTCTGTTGTCTAGGTTCTCTGGGATTGTGATTTGTAGGCTGGTTTTTCTTTGCTTTACGTCTAAAAGCCACTTGTGAGTACATAGGATATTTGTCTTTCTGGGTCTGTGTTTCCTCACTCAATATGATGTTCTCTAGATGATGTGGGAGTGTCATATATCAATCTGTTGATTTCATTGGTTAAGCAATAAAGAAACTGCTTGGCCCTCATAGGTTAAAACATAGGTGGGAGGAGTAAACAGAACAGAATGCTGGGAGAAAAGCTGAGTCAAGGAGTCACCATGATTCAGCCATTTTAGATTCCTCTGTTGAGAGTTCTCTTTTTAAGTCTGTACTCCATTTTTTTTTAAATATTTATTTATTTATTACGTATACAATATTCTGTGTGTATGCCTGCAGGCCAGAAGAGGGCACCAGACCCTATTACAGATAGTTGTGAGCCACCATGTGGTTGCTGGGAATCGAACTCAGGACCATTGGAAGAGCAGGCAATGCTCTTAACCACTGAGCCATCTCTCCAGCCCCCATGTACTCCATTTTTTATTGGATTATTTGTTCCTTTTATGACCAATTTCTTGAGTTGTTTATATATTTAGGAGATCAGACCTCTATCTGATGTGGGGTTGGTGAAGATCTTTTCCATTCTGAAGGCTGCCGTTTTGTCTTGTTGACCGTGTCCTTTGCTTTACAGAAACTTTTCAGTTTCAGGAGGTCCCATTTATTAATTGTTTCTCTCAGTGTCTGTGCTACTGGGGTTATATTTAGGAAGTGGTCTCCTGTGCCAGTGTATTCAAGTGTACTCCCCACTTTCTCTTCTATGAGGTTCGGTGTGGCTGTCTTTATGTTGAGGTCTTTGATCCATTTGGACTTGAGTTTTGTGCATGCTGATAGATAAGGATCTATTTTCATTTTTCTACATGTTGATATCCAGTTATGCCAGCACCACTTGTTAAATATGTTTCCTTTTTTCCATTTTATATTTTTGCTTCTTTGTCAAAAATCAGGTGTTCGTAGGTGTGTGGATTAATATCTCGATCTTCGATTCAGTTCCATTGGTCCTCCTGTCTGGTTTTTATGTCAATATCAGGCTGTTTTCAGTACTATAGCTCTGTAGTAGAGTTTGAAGTCAGGGATTGTGATGCCTCTAGAAGTTCTTCTATAGTAGAGGATTGTTATGGCTATCCTGGGTTTTTTTGCTTTTCCATATAAAGTTGAGTATCGTACTTTCGCGGTCTGTGAAAAATTTTGCTGGGGTTTTGATGGGCATTGTATTGAATCCGTAAATTGCTTTTGGCAAGATTTACATTTTTACTATGTTAATTCTACTTACCCAAGAGATCTTTCCATTTTCTGGTGTCTTCCTCAATTTCTTTCTTCAAAGATGTAAAATTCTTGGCATACAGGTCTTCCACTTGTTTGGTTAGAGGTACTCCAAGATGTTTTATGTTATTTGTGGCTATTGTGAACACAAGTGGCTTCCGTTTTCTTGATAACATAATATTATCTCACCTTCATAGAACCAGAGAATGTGCAGGCACGGAAAATCAGATTTTCAGGTAAGTTTAAACTTTTCAACACCAAAATACCAGATTTCCTGAAATTTTATATTAAATGTTTAAGATGTGTTATTTTTCTTCCTGAATAGGATCCTTGAAATGGAACATTTTCTTTTAATTATCATGACCGAATATTCACTTAGTATCTCTGGTGTTGAAGTTCTAGGAACATTTTCTAAAACCCCATACAAAGTTGGTACTGGCTAGAAGCAGATACAAATGGAACCACAGGGCTGGAGAGATGGCTTAGAGATTAAGAGCACTGGCTGTTCTTCCAGAAGTCCTGAGTTCAATTCCCAGCAACCATGTGGTGGCTCACAACCATCTGTGATGAGATCTAGTGCCCTCTTCTGGACTGCAGACATACATGCAGACACAACATTGTATACATAATAAATAAATCTAAAAAAAAAAACCAAATGGAACCATAAAAGCTTTACCATGACAGCCCTAGTGATAACAAGCTGTTCCTAGACACTGACAATACAATGTACACGCAAATACATTACAATGATGACATACACAAAAATGTAATGGCGTAAACGAATGCAGACAGATTGTAAATGTATATATATTTATGTATATATATAGCTTTAATGGAGAAATACACTTACAGAACCACCGTTCCCGCGGAGACCAGGAAAGCAGAAGCAAGCGCTGCAAGTATGCTCGCCATATTTATAGGCAAACATTAGCCTGAGGCGAACATGCCCCCTAAGGGGTGGGACTTATCCCTACACAAAAGACTGATATATATAGATATATAGATATAGATAGATAGATAGATAGATAGATAGATACATATATATATATACACACACACACAGTTTATACAGAGAAAAGATTTACTGTGTGTGTACTGGAAGTGTCAGAGAAGGACTGTAATAAAACCTGGCTCTTGCAGAATGAACATTTTTTTTTTATAAAG
>NC_022027.1:57625629-57627241 GCF_000317375.1 Microtus ochrogaster | reverse complement strand
CAGATGGTTGTGAGCCACCATGTGGTTGCTGGGAATTGAACTCAGGACCTTTGGAAGAGCAGGCAATGCCCTTAACCACTGAGCCATCTCTCCAGCCCCCCTGTTCTTTTGAATGTAGGATGACACCATAATTGCTCTGACCAATAGAATGTGATAGAAGACTTTCTGGGCCTTATTACCTCAAAACTTCAGATGACTGGCAATTTCCATTTCCTTTCGTGGAGAATGTTCTTGAGATGCTTTCTTGGAATCCCTCCATGGGCTTTGAAGTCAGGCAAGTAGTGGCATATGTCTTTAATCTAGCACTCTGGAGGAAGATTTCTGTGAGTCTAAGGCCAGCTTCATCTACAGAGCAAGTTCCAAGACAGCCAAGGCTACACAGAGAAATCCTGTCTCGAAAAACCAAAACCAAACAAACATATCCTTCCATGCTATAGGAAGTCCATCCACATTGAAAATCAAGGTGCTACAACTGACTACCCTCGCTAAGAACTCACCTGAAAATGTCCGCTAAAACATGCAAATGAATCATCCTGAACATATTTCACCTTCCAAACAATATTTTATGGATATTCAATTGGGCTGGAGAGAGCTCAGTTAAGAACACTTGTTGCTCTTGCAGAGGACCTGGGTTAAAATTACCAGCAATCAAATAGTGGTTCACAACCATCTCTAACTTTATTCCAGAGGAACCAATGTCCTCTTCTGATGCCCAGTCACTAAGCACATACATCCATGGAGATAAAACACGTACATACAAAATAAAATAAATCTTAAAAAAGATTTTTTTCATTCAACTGGTCTCACAAAATGCTCAGAATTGTGAGATGCACCATTGTTTTGTGGGCTGAAGATACACAAAATCCTGTACACCAGTACTACATAAACCAGGCAACACTTCAGGAAGTGGAGGCAGAAGAATCAGAAACTCCAGGTCATCCTCCACTACTTAACAAACAGAGAAGATAATTAGAAGGTTACTGGAAAAAACAGATGATGAGGGACATGGCTGAATTGTTAAAGTAGTTGCCAAGCAAGAAAGAGGACCAGAGGTTCCGATTACCAGAATCCACATAAATGTTAGGTGGGTGTGTTGTGGAATAGTTTTTTAACTATGTTAAGATATGTTACTTTTGTAAAGATGTTACTGTTTTACCTTGCCTACCTAAGACACCTGATTATCTAATTGTTGGGACGTTTGGAGTCCTGGCCTCCAGCTGCTCTTCCCTGCTAGAGATCTTTACTTTCCTTCTGATTTGAGTTACTAAAAGCTGTGTCAAAGTTGTTTACCAGCTCTGCTTCACGAGCGCGTGCTGCCTTGTCCTTGAGGATCAGAGTATAAGGTTTTCACCTGTTGGCCCACCTGACTGTTGGGTATATGAGCCTCCATGGTGCTATTGAATAAAGGGCTTCTTACCAGTGACTACAGGTCCATGTCTCTGTTTCTCTGTCTGTGTGTCTTTGTATGTTTCAACCTCCAGCCCCCTGCCCGAAGCTCGTGAACTGTATGGTAGTGCATAGAGCGCAGACAAGCATTGTGCGTGGCATCTAATAAAAAGCTGAACGGCCAATAGCCAGGTAGAGGAGGGATAGGCAGGGCTGGTGGGCAGAG
>NC_022027.1:57605925-57619649 GCF_000317375.1 Microtus ochrogaster | reverse complement strand
AGCTGGGCTTGTTGGGCGGCTTGCTGCATTTGAAGCCATTCCTGTTGGGCCAATTCTGCTTGTTGCTGTCTAGCCTAAGAATTAAAAACATAAAAGTGTACACATTTTGGTTAAGTGTAAATTAAAGTAACTAACAGACTTACTCAACAAATGTATATAGATATTTTCCAAGTACTATGTAATTATGACATACCTAGAAAACAAGAACTCTTAATATTTTTAGTTCAACTGAAGAAACTGAAAAGGGACTGGAGAGATGGCTCAACAGTTAAAAGCACTGGTTGCTCTTCCGGAGGATCTGGGTTTCTTAGCACCCACATGGCAGATCACAACTATCTGTTAAAGAATCCAACATCCTCTTCTGGCCTCTGCAGGCAATGTACACCTGTCCTGGAACTAGCTCTTGTAGACCAGGTTGACCTTGAACTCAGAGATCCGCCTGCTCTGCTGGGATTAAAGGGGTGTGCCACCAGCGCCCGGCTTAATAGTTTATTTTTTAAGCTTTATTATTTTAATTATGTATGTGTGTGTCTGCAGGGGATATGTACATGAGTATTGGTACTCTCAAAGGCCAAAGGTGCTGGATCTCCTTGGAGCCTCCCAATGTGAGTCCTGGGATCCAAACTCAGGTCCTCTGGAATAGGATGCTTTCTTAACCAAAACTCTTTCTTGCCTACTTTAATAAACGACACTTGTATCTTGTGCCTGATAATGTTTAAGGCTCAAATGCAGTGAGGTTTGATGGTACAATTTACCTCAGTACTTGAGGGACTGAGTCAGGAGAACTGTAAAACCAGCTTGGGACAGATCAATGCCTTGCTAACAGAAAATGTTAGACTTTCCTTGTATCCACTCATAATAAAATCTAGTAGCGGCCAGGCAGTGGTGGTAGTGGTCTTTAATCCCAGCATATGGGAGGCAGAGGCAGGTGAATCTCTAAATTTGACGCCAGCCTGGTCCACAGATTGAGATCCAGCACAGTCAGGGCTACACAGAGAAACCCTGTCTGGAAAAACAAAAACAAAACAACGATAAAAAGAGAAAAAGGAAAGAAAACCAGTTGTTGCAATCATTTACATGAACTAGAGTCAAACTGGCCAAGCCCTAAACATCAGACTTGGTAATAAGCAATGAGCTAGAGAAAGAATCCTCTAGATATGTTGATTTATGAAGTGATTTTCAAAAACCCCTTGAATTTGGTAAATTTCCAATGAAAATAATGTAAAGCACACTACTTACCTTAGCAAACAATTCCTGTTGCTGTCTCAATAGCTCTTCCTCAGGAATGCCAAGGTTTTCCAAACGAGAACTGGCCTTTCTTCTTTTTAGCGCTACCGTCTTGCATTCTTGTAAGACTTCTTTTACTTCACTGATGTAAGAGCCAAAGCCCAAACTTTCTAGTGCTACAGAAACAAAAGCACGAAAGGTGAAAAATATAGCTTTCCCCCATTCATATAACATTTACTTTTTTGTGTTAGTTTCCTGTTGAGAGACAGTTATTTAGCAACTATCTGGTTAAGACAAAATATTTTTATCAACCACTAGCCTTTAAGGTTTTTGTTCTTAATTGTGTGTGTGTGATTTGTACACGTGAGTGTAGTGCCCAGAGAGGCCAGGTGAGGGCACAATACTCCCCAGGAGCTGGAGTTAAAGGCATCTTATGAGTGTGTGAAAACCCAAGTCCTCTGCAAGAACAGCACCATGCTCTTAACCTTTGAGCTATCTCTCTAGCCCTGTATTTACCTACTTCCTTAATATTTGGCTAGAGACTAGTTAAAAGCTAACGGAACATTTCAAGGCACACAGGTTTTTATTTTTCCCTCTTTAACTTTTAAAATTTCTTACAAGAACATGTGGTTTGAGTAAGAAAAATCTTTCCTATGCCACTTATAATAGTCAAGCATCATTAAGTCTGTCTGTTTATTAAAGAATACAAAAAAAGGCAAATTATTTGGAATTTACTGGTTAATGACAGTTTGTCCCATTAAAAAATAGGCTAGGAACATATATTCATTAAGTTACTGAAAGTAGGATGAAAAATAGTTAAGCTAACTAAATTATGATATTTTATATATTTATTTGGTGATAAAATTATTTCAGTTCCTAACTAAACTTTACAAAAGTTCATCAGAATGTTTAATTTGTTCTAATATGATAAACCCAGGTAGCAAGCAACTGAGTGAGTAAAATGGCCTGAAGTAAGGTACAGTTAATTAACTTTATTATAAAAACTCTAACTTCAACATGAAAACCTTTTAAAAACGTGTATTAACAAAAAACAGGGGCTGGAGAGATGACTCAGTGGGTAAGAGCACTAGTTGCTCTTCCAGAGGACCCGGGATTCAATTCCCAGCACCCATATGGCAGCTTACAACTGTCTGTAACTCCAGTTTCAGGTGCTCTGACACCCTTACACAGACATATCTGCAGGCAAAACACCAACACACATAAAATACACACACACACACACACACACACACACACACACACAGAGACAGAGAGAGAGAGAAAGGATGTATATTATATGTATGTATCTTCTGTTCCTAAATAATCAATGCTGACAGCATTCACTCTGTGACTGGCCTGGAACTCACTTGCTTTTGCCTCTCACAGAAAAACAATCTGAAAAGGTTGTATCTATCATAATTCTACCAGCTTTCCAGAGTTACTCAGGAAGGATACATTTCAAACACCTAGAACACACACACACAAAAATTTCTCCGATGTGCAGTGCTGGTGGCACATGCCTTTAATCCCAGCAGAGGTGGCAGAGGCATGCTGATCTCTGAGTTCCAGGCTGCCCGGTCTTGAAAAAACAAGCAAACAAACAAAAACCTTAAGGCAATTACATTACACTAACTGAAGCAAAACTACAGCTATTCTTACATACTTTTTTTTTTTTTTTTTTGGTTTTTCAAGACAGGGTTTCTCTGTGTAACAGCCCTAGCTGTCCTGGAACTAGCACTTGCAGACCAGGCTGGCTACACAGAGATCCACCTGCCTCAAGATGAAAACCACCACCACCTGGCTGTATTGGTGTTTTAGCTGCATGCGTGTCTGTGTGAGGCTGTCAGGGTGTGGGGTCCCTTAAAACTGGAGTTGCAGACAGTTGTGAGCCTCTGCGCAGGTGCTGGGAGTTGAACCCAGGTCTTCTGGAAAAGCAATCAGTGCTCCTAACCGTGAGCCATCTCTCCAGCCCCTCTTATATACTTATTGGCAACATTACAAGAAAAAGGTAAATTTATGAGTGTCAACAGGTCGATTCACAGGTTTTTTAATTTTTAACATCAGTAGATTGCCACCATCACAGAAAACAGTTTTTCACTGTAACTTTCTGAGTCATGCCTTAAACCGAAGTTAGCGTATTCCAAAGTTGAACTATTTAGCATACTGCTTGCTATGGCTGCACTTTTATTCAATCATCTTGTCAATCAGAACTCTAAATATATCCTAGAAAAAAATGAACCTTTCCCCAAGAAGGCAGATTGCGTTATTAGATTCTTGGTACAAACAAACGTGTGGGCAACTCCTACTGAAATCCTCTGCGGTCTTCATTAAAAGACCGATGCTTTAAGAGGAGTCAAAGACAATGTTGGCTATTTGTCAGGTAATTGTTCAAAGACTTAGGAAAATAATCACATATACAACATAAAAATAAAAAACAGACAACTTGGCTTCCATTTTTCTTACCACTCAGCAAATCAAACCAACAGTTAAAAAAAAAAAACAAAAAACAAAAAACTAGTTTCAAGAATCAAATAGGTGGGTTGGGAAAATACCTCTGTAGGACAATGCTTGCCTAGCACATGTAAGGCCCTGAATTACACACACACACACACACACACACACACACACACGAATCAAATAAATGCTCGGCAGTGGTGGTGCACGCATTTACTCCAGCACTCAGGAGGCAGAGGCAGGCAGATCTCTGTGAGTTCCAGGCCAGCCTGGTCTAGAGAACTAGTTCCCTGACAGCTGGAACTGTTACACAGAGAAACCCCGTCTTGAAAAAAGAAAAAAAAAATTAAATAAGCAGCAGGGAATGGTGGTTACAGCAAGCGTTTTTCTCCCTTAGGGGTTATCTACTGTGAACTGAAATGGCAGAGCACATGCGTATGTAATATACTTATTTATACACACACAATATCGTTACAGCAGTGTGTGCTTTACAGCTACCTTCAGCATAGGGTAAAGGCTCAAAGGAGTCACTTTGTCTCTTTTCAATCCTGATAGTGGAAAAATACAAGTTATTGCTTCATACTGAATGCAACATTCTCTTAAGAGTTCATGAAAAGCCACAGAGAGTATTTCCCCCCAAAAGTGCTGTCTCCCTTCCCTGCGACCATCAAAAATGCAGTCTCCCAAATCCCTACTAAAAATATTTTCCAAGATAAGGAAGAAACTGTTGAGATGTTTAGAAATGCTTTTCAATAAAACCTTAAATACACACACAAATGGGAACAGCACAAGGAAAGGACAGAGAGCCTGCTAGCGTGTGTCAGACCAAGTTCAAGGCCCAGTACTGCAAGAGGTGTGGGTGCCCTTGTCACCTTTTGCATAGCTTTCGGTACAAGCTTTTCAACATTTTCTAAAAATAAAACAATCAAAAGTTAGAGGATGTCAAAAAGAAAAAAAATGTGTCATTTGCCTTTTTCTTACAGAGAGCTTTGGTAACATGGTGATGATTTTTTTTTTTTATCAATTTTTAAAGCAAAAACTGTTTCCCTTTTTTGAAAGCAATAAACTTTATAACACTGAACACTCAAGTTAATATGTATATATAATTCCGTACTGGTAATCAAACCCAGGACCCGTGCACGCCAGGCACACGATACACCACTGACCTACATCCACAGTCCAAGTGTTTTTTTCTATTCGTGTGTTCAAAATGAATCTTTTCCTCTACGCTGGTAAAAAGGGTCAGGTGAGGAAGAGGTATTTCTGTGACTCAACGCATGCTTGATGTTCTGTCTAAAATTTAACTTTCCCTGAGAGAACCTTTAAGCTCCTTTCTCACCTGTTATTATCCAAGTTAAACTGCAGGCAGTCAATTCTGTTGCTTTAAGACCCGACTGCAAACTGTACTAGTTAGGTATTGAGGATGTTTGCTGACCCTAATGTTTGCATTTCTTATTTGCACTACCTGGATGAAAAATGTCCGAAGAATGCTACATAGGTGTTTTCTTAAGATGCAAGCTGTCTCTAGGCCTTTGTAACTTCTTCATTACAGGAGTTACTAGTGACACGAAGCGGTTATGCTGTCAGCAAGACTTCCCCCTGGACCGTCATTTCAACAAGTTCCATACCTTGTATGACGTGCTCTGGGGAAATCGTCTTCTTTTCCGACTTGTTGCAAATCTCATTGGCTTCCGAAGATATAAGGTGAATGAATTCAGTGCAGCAGTTCACGACCAGCTCTCGGGCGTCGTTGGCCACCCGGACGTTAGGGAGAGTCTCTTTGATCATCTTATTTATAGCAGCTCTGGGGATAGTGAGGTCATCATCGTTGCCTGACGAGGAAGCCATCGTACCTTCCTGCCTTTCGGACCCCAACTTTTAAACTCCTCGACTCTGGTCCACCACTCCGCGAAGATTTCAGGCTGCCCCCGGGCAGGGGCGTAGGGGTCGGGGGAGCTCGGAGAGAAGGAAGAGGTGGGTTGGCGGGCCGAGAACGCCCGCTGTGTGGGAGCTCCTAGTGCTCGTCTGAAGGGAAGGTCGGGGTGCCGAGGGCTCCGGGGACCCGGACGGCACAGGAGCCCCGCCGGCCGCAGGCCCGGGAGGACACCCACAGGCCCGGCTCTACAGAGCCGGAGCCCCCGCGGCCGCCGCCACCAGCAGCGGTTGCCGCCGCCTCGGCCAAACCATCCTTCGGGCACCCGCGCGGCCGCCTCACAACATGTCTGCCGAGGCCGCCGGGGAAGCAAGGCGAACGGGGCAGAGCACAGCCGGAGCCGCGGCCTCCGCCGCCGTCGGGGCGAGAGCAGGGGCGGAAGGCGAGCGGCGCTAACGGTGGTCTCGCTGCAGGCCGGGAAGGAGGCTTGCCGCAAGCTGGTCCCAGCACGCTTTGCGCCACCGGAAGTCTCTCTCTCCCCAGGTCCCACCCTCCCTCCTCCACGGATTTCCGGGTGTGCTCCCCGCCCAGCCCCACGAGGCGGGCGGGAGGCGGAACGGCGGGAGGCGGGACGGCGGTGCTCCCGGGGCTCTCAGCCCGCAGCTCCCGCCCGGCGTTTTCGCGGTCAGGCCCTAGGGGAGCTCGCTGGCCCTGTGCAGGCTGTGCGGGCAGAACAGCCGCCGAGGGCCACGTGGCGAAGGAGCCCTAGTCGCTACCACGGAACTTCCTTTTCCTCTTTCCTCTGCTGTCGGAATTAGGGCACTGAGTGACAGGAGCTCCGAATGTGACACGGGGAAGCAGATCCCTGTGTGTGACCGGAGGAGAGACTTTTTATAACTAACAGCGTTCAGATCAGAGCTCCCTGCTCTCGTTTATGAAGAAGAAAGGAAACTTTCAGAAAATTGGCTCTCCTCTGTAATGAGGAGCCAGTAGTCAGATCCAATATAGTGGATTATCTTAAGCAACTCGGATATATGCTTCTTTCCGGGGTGGTTATAACTAACTAGTGCCAGGTTCATTACAGAAGTTGTATTATTAAAAATGTATATAATAAAACTCACAGTCGGGCATGGTGGCGCACGCCTTTAATCCCAGCACTCTGGAGGTAGAGGCAGGCGGATCTCTGGGAGTTAAAGGCCAACCTGGTCTACAAAGTTCCAGGACAACCAGGACTGTTAAATAGAGAAACCCTGTCTCCGAAAACCTAAAACGAAAAAGAAAAACTCACGTACTGTCACATTAGTGAATAGTGCAATGTTGTCATTTTTAAAAGAGCTAAGCCATTAAATGTATGTGCTCAGTCCAGTCCATCATATTCTTTGTTGACAGACTGGCACGTGGGATGTTTGCAATATTCTCTTCAGGTATTTGGTTTCCAGGAGACCATCACTGTCAGCTGCTCTCTCCCACCCACTCTATTAGACCTCGTTCCACCACGGAGCTTGAACAACAGCCTTGAGTAACGTTTTCTCCAAGATGTTTGCTAGAAAGTGTAGAGTCTTGATTATCAATGCTATTAAGCTTAATCTTTGATATACGGAGTACAATTTTTTCTTTAAAATAAGTGAAACTTGGTTCAGATGTATCACCTTTATGAAGTATTGTTTACTGTTTGTTTAAAAGATTTATTATATTGTCTACATTTATATGGGACTTAGTTTATCAGTCTAAAAAGGCTATCTAGCAAAAATTATCTCCAGAGTTGCCACATGCAAATCTTGTTTCTGGGAATATATATATATATTTTATAACATGCTTTTTAGAGTTTTGTGGTGTAGATCAACAGCACATGCTACACTGTTATTCCAGTAATGGTTCATTACTACAGATTCTGTGGTAATATAAGTAATGTGGAATGTGTGAAAAAGACCTTGCTAGGATTAAAGGTGTGAGCGCTACCACTACCATAAAAAATGTTTAAAAAGATTAGTCTGGATTGACATGTGAGATGGAATGGTTATTAAGCTATTCCAAAAACAATTTAATGATGTAGACAAAGGAGAATAATAAAAGGAAGAAATCAGACATTTGAGAATAAAGTTTACAGGGTTAATCTTTGTATTGCATTTGTAGCAAAATCAGAGCATCATGAATAGCTAATTGAGAAAAAGGGAAGCTGAAAAGAGAGGGAGCTTTGGATGGAGAAATATAAGTAGCCATCTGTCGGTGACCAGCCTCCACAAAAATACCTTTCTCCAGGGCAGCAGCATGGGAATTTAGAAATATAGTAAGGATATGAACATGCAAATGAAAATAATAAAACGGAGAAAAATAGGATAGAATTGGGAGAGAATAAAGTTATTTCTATAAAGGGAACGAACTTAGTTGGATCCTTAGACTTTTGTTTGAGGTAGGAACAGATCTACTTCTCTATTCTTGGAGCACAAGGGCTGGCTGTTAGCCACAGCTGTTGACAATAACCTTGAGAGAGCAGAACTCTCTGGTCAACAACTAGGTGGGACCTTTGTTTTGAGGTAGAAGCCCGAGAACCTTGGAGGACGTAGACGCAAGTTCCAACGCTAGGACTTTAGGTCAACACGGAAACAGGCTCACATTTTCAGTCGTCACAACAGTCTAAAGGAGGAGTAGACAGGTGGAAGTCATCTCTACAGAGGTGAACACCTCAGAGCCACTGCTGTTTATACCTTTAACTCCTGGGGTTTTGTTTTGTTGGGGCTTTTGTTTGTTTTGTTTCTTTTTTTGAGATAGGGTTTCTCTGTGTAGCCTTGGCTGTCAGGGCACTCTGTGACCAGGCTGGCCTCGAACTCAGATCCAGCTGCCTCTGCCTCCTGGGCGCTAGCATTAAAGATGTGCATCACTGCCTGGCTCGGTCCCACATCTGAAATGCAGTATTTTAACTTTGAACGTGCATAAATACCTTTAAGGATGGAAAAGAAGTACAAAGACATAAAGGAAAAAATGTCAGTAAAGACTTCACGCAATTAAAGTTCTACTGTAAATTAAGTCATAGGAATTCGTCACAGAGAAATATTGTTGGAAGAGCAAACTAGTAGGGGTCAGAAATGACATCACAGCTGTAATAATAGAGGTAGAAACAGATGGACTGGGAGTCCAAGTCACTGTCAGCTACACAGTGAGATGGAGGACAGTCTAGAGTGCCTGAGACTTTGTCTCAAATAAAAACCCAAACTTTTGTAAGCTGGAACTGATAGTTCGCATATGTAATTAATTCCAACATTCAGACGGCAGAAGCAAGAAGATTGCTTTTAGCTATGTGTCATCTGGTTTAAGGCTGTTGCCAAGAATTCCTATTGTAGCATGAATAATAAAAACCCAGAGACAGATATTGGGGTTCAAGCTGAAGATCAGAAAAACAAAGTTGCCAGCCACTAGAGACACCTTTTACCACTACCAAATCTTCAGACCAAAGGACAAGATCCTGTCTCCAAGAATCCGCAGACTCCACACTCCACTTAGTTCCGATCTCGTCCTATTTGACCATCAGAGATTAAAGCTGGATATCAACATCAGAAAGATTACCACTAATAGAAACGGAACAACTCACTACTGAATGAAAAATGTGTCAAGACAAAAATTAAGAAAGAAATTAAAGATTTTCTACAGTTGAATGAAAACATACCCAAATTTATGGGACACAATGAGGTAGTTCTAAGAGTTCATGGCACTGAGTGCCTAAATTAAAAAATGAGAGAGATCTCATACTAGTAACTTAACAGCACACCTGAAGCCTCTAGAGCAAAGAGAAAAAATAACATCCCAAAGGAGTAGATGGTAAGAAATAATCAAACTCAGGGTTTAAGTCAATACAACAACAACAACAAAAATAAAGACACAAAGAATCATTACAACAAAGAGTTGCTTCTTTAAGAAAATCAGTAAGATTGATAAACATTTAGCTGAAATAACTAAAAGGCAAATAATAGAAGATCCAAGTTATCAAAACAGACATGCTGATCAATGGAATCGAATTGAAGACCCAGTGAAAGACCCTCAGATAGTGTCTTTCTGTCTGGGGAGACCCTTCCCAAGGAGCAGCGAGACCATTTGTGCGGATGCAAACAGCAAGAGGTTTATTCCGATACACAGGTACCTGGGGCAACAAGGTCCCTTGGAGGACTTGTGCGCCCTCAGGCTGGGGTAGCGGGTTCTTATAGGGTAAAGGGAGCAGAAGCACGGTTACAGAAGCGAGATGCATAGTTACAGGGTATTCATTGGTCAGTTTGAATATGGCTGAGTTCAAGTCGGGACAAGGTCCCTGGTTCCCGAGAATTCAGATATGGGCTGCCTTGGCTCTTGTCTAGGGCAGACAGGGAGTTTCTCTCTTGGTATTCACTGTTTCTCCCCCGGCCCAGCCACAGGTGTCTCTATCTCGTTTTGGCAGCTTCTAAACTGCCCTTTGTTAAAACTCTGAATATTCAGTACAAGCCTTGCAAAATGGTGTTACCGGTGCTAAGTTGTTTAACAAGCTGGACGGGGGTCTTTCACCAGACATAAATCCACACATCTTTGGACACCGATTTTTAATAATCTAGAATTAGACACTGAAAAGAAGACAACATGTCTAGCAAATGGTGCTGATAAACCAGATGGCTGCATGTAGGAGAATCCAAATAGATCCATACCTATCACCCTGCACAAAACTCAATTCCAAGTGGATCAAAGACCTCAACATAAAACCAGATCACTCCAAAAAATGTTAAGGCTAGGTGGTGGTGGTGCACACCTTTAATTCCAGCACTTGGGAGTCAGAGGCAGGCAAATCCCAGTGAGTTCTAGGCCAGCCTGGTCTACAAAGCAAGTTTCAGGATAGGCAGGACTATTACACAGAGAAACCTCGTAAACAAACAAACAAACAAAACCCAGATCACCGAATCTGATAGAAGAGAATGTGAGGTGTAGTCTTGACTGCATTGGCACAGGAAACACTTTCTATAGCACAGGCAGTAAGAGCAACAATTAATAAACTGGACCTTATGAAACTGAAAAGCTTCTGCACGTAAAGAACATCATCATGTGAACAAAGTTGTAGCGTAGACGACAGGAACAGATTCTTACCAACTACTCACCCTGTAGAGGACTAATATCCAAAATATATAAAGAACTAAAAAAACCTACATATCAAGAAAATAAACGACCAAGTTTAAAAAATGGGGTACAAATCTAAACAAAAATTCTCATAAGAGGTAACTTAAATAGCTGAGAAGAACCAGAGAAACATTCAACATCTCTAGATAGCTGAGAAGAACCCAAAGAAATGTCCAACATCCCTAGTGAGCAGGTTAATGCAAATCAAAACTACTTGGGGATTTCCTCTTACACCTGTCAGAATGTCTAAGACAAATGAAACATATGACAGCTCATGCTGGAGAGGATGTGGATAAGGGGAACACTCATGCATTGCTGGTGGGAGCGCAAACTTGCACGGCCATCATGGAAATCACTGTAGCCGTTCCTCAGAATGCTGGGAATCGATCTCTGTCAAGATCCAGCTGTACCACTCTCAGCATTTACCCAAAGGATGCTCCATCATACTGGAAATACTCCATCAACCATGCTCATTACTGCTTTGTTCTTAACAGCCAGAAACTGGAAACAAACTAGATGTCTGTTAACAGATGACTGGATAAAGGAAATTTTTGTGGTTTTTGTGGTACCTTTACACAATAGAATATTACTCAGCCATTAAAAAAACAAAGTTCTCAATAAGTGGATAGAACTAGAGAAAAAAAAATCAACCTGATTGAGGTAGCCTAGACCCAGAAAGACAAACATAGTATGTATCAGCATATACGTTGATATTAGCTGTTACATCAGTAATAAGCAAGCTACAATCTGTAGAACCACAGAGTTTAGGTATAGAGTAAGGAGCTAGGGTTGGTGATAGATCTCCCTAGGAAGGGAAAAAATAACAGAAAATTATGAATGGATGAAGGGGTACTGGAATGGGAGGATCAAGCAGGGCGAAGGGTGGAGGGAACAAGAGAGGGAATATGGGGTGGGACAGCTGAAATGAAGAGTCATTAAAAGTAGTGTATGGAAACCTAATATAGTAAAAGCTTCTTAAGATATATACATATATAAAAATCAAACTGAAAGTTCAGACTTTTAGAGAAGAAAAGAACTCCATGGTATTTTCTTAATCTTTCCAGGTTAATTATATATGTGACATTCGGTAGCTTCTTTTGAGGAAAGTCATACTGGCGTAAACACTGAAAGAACTACTGTGGAGAGAAAGGCTAGAATGATTGGCACTAAAACCCCTGTACTGTTATAGTGTAGGGAACTTTCTTAATGTAGATGTGAATAGCATTCATTAATACATGGACCGCTGGAGCCTCTAACTGGCCACAATGGATGATGTGAAGTCTACTTGTGGCATACAGTGAAGTGAACTCACATTACATTGAAAGTTATTTTAACTCTGCTGTGTTTGTATCTCAAGTAGCATCAGTGATTTAGGCTGTCATGGATAAGGAAAATGTGGTACATTTACACAATGGAGTACTACACAGTGAAGTTGGAGGCTGCTTGTTTGTTTCCCACCTGCCAGACTCTCGAAATAACCACACAGAAACTGTATTAATTAAATCACTGGGCCTCGAGGGATGGCTCAGCCGTTAAAGGCTAGGCTCACAACCAAAAATATAAATCACTGCTCAGCCCATTAGCTCAAGCTTCTTACTGGCTAGCTCTTACATATTAATTTAACCCATCTCTATTAATCTGTGTATCGCCACAAGGCTGTGGCTTTCCAGGTAAAGTTCTGGCATCTGTATCCGGTGGGGCTCCATGGCTTCTCTCTAAACTCCATCTTCCTTCTCCCAGTATTCAGTTTAGTTTTCCCCGCCTAGCTCTCTTTTTTTGTTTGTTTGTTTTTGTTTTTTGAGACAGGGTTTTTCTGTAGCTTTGGAGCCTGTCCTAGAACTAAATCTTGTAGGCCAAACTGGCCTCGAACTCATGGAGATCCGCCTGCCTCTTCCTCCTGAGTACTGGGATTAAAGGCATGTGCCACTACCACCTGGCTACCTCTGTGGACTCTGCACACACAAACAAGCAGGCATTTAAACAAAAAGATAACAATAACATTTTAAAAAATTATTAAAGAACTTAAGTTTTGTAAGTGGCAAAGGAAGGTATGGAATGTTCCTTGACACTGTATGAATATGTCACTGTGATGATTTAATAAAGAAGTTGACTGGCCTATAGCTAGGCAGGATAAGGTTAGGTGGAAGATCCAGACTAAGAGAATGTTGGGAGGAAGAAGGAGAAAGAGTCTCAGGAGTCGCCAGGCAGACTCAGAAGAAGCAACATGAAAAGTACACAGATGAGATGAATGAGCCTCAGGGCAGCACATAAATGAAATGGGTTAGTTTAAGTTATAAAAGCAAGTTAAAACAACTGTAAGCCACTGTCTAATAAGTGGTTAGAGTCGAGCCGGAAATGTACAAAGTTCCGACATAGGGGAGGGATCAGTTAAAAGCATATCAAGATGCCCTTCGATCAAAGAATGCATAAAGAAAATGTGGTCATTTACACAATGTAGTATTTACTCAGCTGTTAAAAACAATGACATCAAGAAATTTGAAGGCGAATGAATGGAACTAGAAAAAGTCACCCTGAGTGAGGTAACTTAGACCCAGAAAGACAAACATGGTATGTGCTCACTCTTAAGTGGATATTCAATATAATGTAAAGGATAACCAGGCTCCAATCCAGACTCAGAGAGGCTAAGTAACCAAAGGGACAAGGGTGGGCACACATTGATCTCCCTGGGAAGAGGAAATAGAAGAGATCTCCTGGGTAGACTGAGGGAGGGTGGGGATGGGAACATGGGGGATTGGGCTGGGATGGATGGAGGAGGGAAGAGAAGTCTTGATATGGGGGGCATTTTGGGGGAATGCCCATGAATCTACAAGATTGACCCCCAGCTAAGACTCCTAGCAATGGTGGATAGGCAGCCTGAACTGGCCATCTCCTGTAATCAAATTAGTGACTACCCCAACTGTCATCAGAGAGCCTTCGTTGAGTAACTGATAGCAACAGATGCAGAGACCCACAGCAAAGCACTAGCCTGAGTTCAAAAAATTCCATTGGAGAGAGAGAGAGAGAGAGAGAGAGAGAGAGAGAG
>NC_022027.1:57601089-57605185 GCF_000317375.1 Microtus ochrogaster | reverse complement strand
AAAAAAAAAGAATAACTGGAATATTTCAGAAGACAGTACAGGGATGGAACTACCTGAGACAGCCTGGGCCTGTTCCTGTTCACCCTAGGAAGCGTGGGATCAGAGAGGCACTGTCAGGCCAAGCAGACCTTTGTTCTCCCTCCTGGGAGCAAGACGTCCTTTCACGTTTTGATCTTGGTCCCGGAGTAGCATAATTACAGGGTGTGCCTGATATATATATATATGGTCCTGGGTCCCAGCACCCTTAGTTACAGGATATGCCTGGTGTATATATACGGTCCTGGATCCCAGCACCCTTGCCCAGTGGTTCATGTTGTGCCGAGGGAATGTACTTTGGGCAGCCTTTCCCAGTTTTTAACTATAAAGCAGGTGCACATGGTCTGTCAATAATCTACCCAAATGCTGTGTAAAGTTTCCTCCAACAGTGAAATATTCCACTCTTCAGAGGTGCTCCCTGTGACGGCTGTTCTTTGTATCCACTTGACTATATCCGGAATTAACTCAAACCCAAGCAGCTGGGTACATTTCTAGGGGGATTTTTCTTAAATCATTCAAACTGGAAAGACCCACCCTAAATCCAGACCTTCTGAGGTGGGATGATCCACGTTAAATCTGAGCCCCACCTTCTGTGGCAGCCCGTGTAAGGGACACAGAAGGAAGCTCTTTTCTTTGTCTCTATGTCCTTGTTCAGTCCAATTCATTCTTCATTAGCACAGGAGCCCTTTTCAGGGTACCAGAGTACACCGGATAAAGTAAAAGTTGGCCTGAGTGTGGCAGACAAGGCTCTGGCAGGTCTCGCCCTTCCCCTATTCCTTCTTCCCTGCTAAAATCCATTAGGTTGCATTCTTAATGCTAGCCACCATGGTCTATTCCCTTATTTGGCCACTTTCTCCTCCTGAGGCTGACTACCAAGGTCCACTTAGCAAAGTATTAAAGTAGCAATCAAAAGCTCCAATTTGCTACCCTAACCTATCCAATCAAAATTAAACACCTCACCCTAACACGGAGTTTCCCCTTTTACCGCTATAAACTGCCATTTGCCGATGAGCCCCCATCTGCCTCGTCTCTATTCAGATACAGTCTTTTGTCCCTCTGGGACAAACAAATCTCCGCTCTACTGAGAAGTTGGTCGTGGTGAATCTTGTGTTTATGCTGGTCCTTTCACTGGAGACCAGGTGAGACTCCCAACCTCATGGACTTAACAACTACTGGATTCTTGAGACTTCTGTTCATACATAACCATTGTTGAACTAACTGGACCATACCCTGTAAACCACTCTAAAAAATTATATAGACTACTGTCCCTCTAGAGAATCTCAACTAACACAAATTTCAATACCAGAAGTAGTTTTAAAGGATGAATTTTTAAAAGTATCTGGAATAGGCTTCCCAATTTGCCAACACCTAGTTACGGAAGCCTCTCCTTAGAAGCTCAGAGAACACTAAAAGACCCATAGTCTGAACTATTTCACAAACTCAGCAAGACAAATGTGGTTACACAATTGTGAGAGGCAAGACAATTTAGTGACTCTGTACATAAAACTTTTGACAATCTGTGGGGACAAAAAAAGGGAAGATAATGATGTTGATGGTTGCTCCTAGTATCTCTGGAAAAACTGACAGAAGAAAAGAATGAGCACTGTGACAAAATTAACCAGCTTCTAGCATCTCAGGACATGGTGATGAAGGGTAACAATGGCCTCTGTGGTAACACTGACTGGCTCCGGATGCTCATAAACAGTCTGTTTCTGAGTGTGCCCAGGAGGAGAATCTTCTCTCCAGCAGCTTCAGAGCTCAAGTTGCAGAAAATCAAACTGAAGTCTTTATTATAAGATTGGCTGAATTACAATGAAAATTCAAGTCCTGGCCTGGGAAGGTGTCCCTGGTTAAAGTAAGGACATTAATTGGTAATGACTAATACACTCCTTAAGACAGAAGGTAAACAACTCAAAAGTTTCAGTGACTTCCTTAAACTGATCAGATTCACTAGGCTCCCCTCTCCTAACAGTAAACAAGAACGATGTTGAGAGTCACCGTTAGACAAGCCAAACTGCAAAGAAGCAGAGACTATGCAAGCAGCCTAAAAGAAAAGACCAGTGGGCCTGCATAGAAGGTGTTTAGCCAACTGAGCCACCTGGAAAGGACACTCCAGCCTGTTGAGCAGCCTAGAGGCTGTGTAGTATGCTCCAGGTTCCCAGATTTGGTGAGCTGCTACCCATGCTGGGATATAGTGATGCAGCTGTCTGTGAGTCATTTCTGTTCCTGCAGGAAACCCCTCTCCCATATTCCTGTAAGTGATGTGAGAAGTCCTTCTGTATATGAGTTGCTTTTATTGGTTAATGAATAAAGAAGCTACTTTGGCCTGTGATAGGGCAGAATAGCGCTAGGTGGGAAAACTAAACTGAATGCTGGGAGAAAGTAGGCAGAGTAAATAAGACACCATGTGGCTGCTGAAGGAGACAGACTCAATGGAACCTTGCTGGTAAACCATGAGCCTCATGGTAAAAAATATAAAATAATGGAAATGGGTTAAGATACAAGAGCTAACTAGAAAGATGCTTAAGCTATTGGCCAAACAGTATTACAATTAATATAGTTTTTGTGTGGTTATTTCGAGTCAGGGCGGCTGGGAACAAATAAGCCAGTCTCTGTCAACATGTAAGTAAACCCAATAAAACTCACTGGTTCACCAAATTGGACTTTAGTGGTATCTATACACTGGTCTGTCATGGGCATCTTATCTAGGGTTGTAGACGTGTGTGTATCATAGAACATGCAGACAGCTTAAGTCTTGCAGAACCAGTTCATAAAGGTCTTGAGCTTTGTTTGTCTTTGGCTGTTATGTCTCACCAGGTTGTTACTACGTGCAGTCCACAGCACACTGCAGGAGGTTTGCGCTCCATTCCTCATGGTTAACACTGCAATGGCCCTCTCTGTCCTTCAAGCAGTACGAGCCTCTAGCTGGCTACCTGTAAACCTGTTAACTGTGTCCATTACCTAAGCTCAGTACTAC
The DNA here is from genome assembly GCF_000317375.1 of Microtus ochrogaster. Classification (NCBI taxonomy): domain Eukaryota; kingdom Metazoa; phylum Chordata; class Mammalia; order Rodentia; family Cricetidae; genus Microtus; species Microtus ochrogaster. The sequence goes on along the minus strand of NC_022027.1, from coordinate 57,602,172 downwards.
ATGACCATGGGTCCCGGCATGATGGATCCCTCTGTGGGAAAGGCAAATATGCTGGGGGACGGTCAAGAATGACGTTTTCTGTAGTTATATGGATGTATCTTCTTGATGAATCTGACGTTGGAGGTCAGACTCCAGGCAAACTGGGAGAGACACAGGTACTTGTGAATATACCCTCTAGGAAAATAAGCGGAGATTAATCATTTACAAGCAACAATGGTCAGGATTGTTCAAAATAATTCATTTTGCAGCCAGGCAGTAGTGGCAAATGCCTTTAATCCCAGAATTTGGGAGGCAGAGGCAGGTGGATCTCTGTGAGTTTGAGGCCAGCCTGGTCTACAGACAGAGTTCTAGGACAGCCAGGGCTACATAGGAAAACCTTGTCCTGAAAAATAAAAAAAAATAATTTTTCTGGCTGAGGGACGGGATAGCACTTGGCTGTACCCAACTAGAAAATCCCTCAGGCTCCATTAAGAACCCCCCCCCCCATGATTATGAAAGCAACCAAAATTAAACTGAGTAGGTCAGATACATAAAAGACATGAAAGTTATGAGGGCATTTATTGAGAAGAATGGTTTCCGTGTTAGGAGAGGGTAAGAGAGGGGAATAGGTGGTGAAAACAGATAGGATCCATTATTTGTATGTATGAAACTTTTAATGAAAAAATATACATATAAAAAAGAATTGTATCCCCTTAATGTTTTGCTCAACAGAATTGCGACAAGTTTACAGGTTTGTAAATAGGCTGATTCAAATCATGTCTTCCTAAAATATGAATTTGTATGCTGGTATTTTAGTTCCTACTTACGAAGAAAGTAGCAGGAATTTGTTTGCTGCTTTCCCAGAAACACCGACCTTTCTTGTACATTGAACCACAGTTTGCAGTGAAATAATAAAATAATAAATAAAATTTCCACCTCCTCCCCTCCTCCCATTTCCCTCCCCTCTACTTCTCTTCCCCCTGATGGAGGAAGGTCATTGGTTAATTAAATAAAGAAGCTGCTTGCCCTGATAGGTTAAAACATAGGTGGGAGGAGAAAACAGAACAGAACTCTGGGAGGAAGAGGAAGTGAGCTCAGAGACTC
>NC_022027.1:57579089-57598851 GCF_000317375.1 Microtus ochrogaster | reverse complement strand
TGGTCTCGAACTCACAGAGATTCGCCTGCCTCTGCCTCCCGAGTGCTGGGATTAAAGGTGTGCGCTACCACTGTCCAGCGATTTTCTAGATTCTTAAGATAGAAACTTGGATCACTAATTGTAAACTTTTTTTTAAAAACTAGTACAAGCATTTACAGCTATAAATCTACTTCTGCAGTAGCACACAACTACAATTTGAGCTCCATTTCACAAATTTAGCTGCTTTTTAGCAATAAACCATAAATAATTCTAAGATTTCTTCCTCTGTGCCAGGAGTGTACATATACATAGCATTTCTGTGGGTTCAAGTCCAACCTGGCCTACATGGGAAGTGCTAGGCCAGCCAGGGCTACATAATCTATAATAAGACACTGTCAAAAAAATCAAATTATTTATAATTAATAATTAGAAATGTGTCTCTTTTGGATTGCTATCTTCCTACATGAGACTTGGTTTTCAGGATTTCACTACTATATCACTAAGTAGGATTGTGTGTATGTTTGTCCTACTAAAGCTTTACTGAATTTATGTCTACAGGTTCTAATTTATTTTCACTAACTTTGAGGTATTTTCAGCTATAACTCTACTTTTTCTATCCCATTTCTCTTCTTAACCTTAATGCTCTCCAAACATTATATATGCTCTTTTCATATTTATCCTAAGATTTTTTTCCCTCTGGTTCTTCAGATCGACTCTTTGCTATTCAACCGTCTTTAAGTCAACTAATCTTTCTGTCATTGACAATGGCTACCGTTTCTATTATTCTCATCCTGGCTGTTCTAAACTTTCAAATATACTTTTTGGTTCCAGACTTTCTCACTCAGTGTTATTCAGGTTTGACTCCCAGCACCCACATGATGACTAATAACACATACTAAGGGCTTCAGTGTCTAGTTCTTTGTGCTAACCATGTATAAATAGTCACTAACTCAAAACTATCTCTTAACACTTGCACTGATTAACTTTCTTTAGAACATAAAATTCTACCATGTAAAATGATTCTATCTGAAAACAGAAATGAGAATGTTTCTACTTCATAGGGCTGTTTTGATGATTAAATATTAAGTTCCTGATAAAAATCAAACACCCAACGAGTCTGAAGAACTAATTGAGTAAGTGAATTCATATTACTAACTTAAGAAGTAAATATTACAAAACAGCAGATAATTCAGCAGCATGGCTAAAAATACAAACACTAAATTTACTTATTAGGTATTTTAGCCATTATCTTTATGTAAAAGGCAAAGACAAGGAAACCAGCAATTTTCACCAAAAATAATAAATTAATTTCACTAAAAATATAATTATATCTTAGAAAGGTTTCTTTTAAAATATTAAAAATAAAATTTATTCAAAAAATAACAAAATAACAGCTTCTATGAAATATGCACTATATATAAAAACCAGTACAGTACCAATTCCATTTTTCATGACATAGACATCTTCTTTTAATTACAATTTTCCTCCCTGGAATGCAAAATAGATTAATATTATGAATATTAAAATTATAATTACTTAGCATTAAAATCTACCATAACATTCAAGCACATAATTTAAAGATAAAGCAGGAAATATTAACCAATTAAAAAATCAGAAAATGTCAGTAATATATCACATGGTTATTAAAAAGCAAGTAATTCTGGTAATGCTAATTAATATAGGAGCATACGGTTAAACCACGTTTTAAACTCCAGCTGGGAGACATGAAAATCAGATGCAGGGCTGGAGAGAGGCTCAGCAGTTGAGTAGTTCTTTCCATTTCAGGACACCCAGGTCACAAGTGCCTGCAACCCCACATCCAGGGGATCCCATGTTTTCTTCTAGACTCTGAAGACACCTGTACTCACCTGTGCATAAAGCCACAGCAAGACACACACACAATTAGAGATAACATCTCATTATGGTTTAGATTAACGCACACAGTAAAGGAAGGCAACCGGTGATATGAATACAGGAGAAATGAAGCCGACAGAGAAATATCTGCAGGTAAAGCACCACAGCACAGGAAAGAATAAAGACAGATGAAGACTAAATAGTAGTGTGGGACAACTGTCTGTATTCTGTCAATTATATTTTAAATAAAATGCCGATTGGTCAGTAGCCAGGCAGGATGTAGAGACAAGGCAATGAGAACAGGAGAATTCTGGGAAGAAGGAAGTTCCTTTGGTAGTCCTGGCCCAGCCACAGAAGAAGCAAGATGTGATTGCCTCGCTGAATAAGATACTGAGCCACATGGCTAGCATAGACAAGAATAATGGGCTAATATAAGTTATAAGAGTTAATAAAGAGCCTGAGCTAATGGGCCAATCAGTTTATAACTAATGTAGACCTCTGTGTGATTCCTTTGGGACTTAACAACTGTGGGAACTGGGCAGAACAGAAATCTCAGTAGACAAAAGAGAGTTTTAAAAAATGGGTCAAATCTTATCATACCTTGAATTGGAAAATATTATCATTATCATGGTCTCATATGTTTCCTATCTTTGTTTCCCTTTAGCTCATTTTGTCATTTCTCACAATCACCTTTTGTGAGCTATTTACTGCCCTTTTTGGAAATAGGATGGACATGAGTAATATTTTATAAGTTCCTAATAGAGCTCTTAATAAATTTCCTTTGCTGTAGTCCAAAACAAAATTAGAATGGGAATTTCTTTCCTGGCAGAGTGCAGAGCTCAGGTTAGCTCCCAATTTGGGCTCTTCTTGCCTTAGTCTGCTCAGCTAATGGGATCGTGAAATTGTGTAACCATGACCAGTGAAAACAGGAGGGCTTTAGTTATAATTACCTATGTAAGTGTGTGCTATACGTGAGAGCAGGTCTGCAGAGGCAGACGGCCATCAGATTCCCTGAAGCTGTCAGCTCTGGGAAACGTGGGTACTCTGAGCCCTCTCTCCAGTCCCAGAACAGGAGTTCTTAACATGAGGTCTCTGAACAACCTGAATGTGTTCAGAGTTTTCCATATGTAAAACTTCTTTTGTTTGTTTGCTTGCTTTTGGGTTATTTTTTTTAGTTGAGTTTTTGTCAGAGACAGGAGCTTGATTTAACATTCCTATGTGGAGGCTTTACTATGAACTGGATTTCCAACATAAGAAACACACTGCTAACCACAGGAAAAATCAGTATTTAGGCTGTAACACAAGAAAGAAAGTTAATATTTATTAAATACTTTTTGTGTGCACATTTTAAGGTTTGCTCAGTTGTGCTAACTGTGCTTTAAGATGATATTCTCTAACCATAGCTAGAAAACAAATACAGTGTCTCGTGCCCTCTTCAAACTAAAAATTTGACGGTAAGGCATTCGCTATACAAAACAAAACAAAACTGATGTATCAAGCAGTGCGTATTAAATCTGAACATGAAAGATAAAGGGAATTAAGTGTAGCAATAAAGAGTAAAGAATGGCAGCCAGGACAACACGTTCTGTGGGTTCTCTTTACTGTGGTGCCATAAATGTCTACGTAATGTCTTTAGTCATTAACCCAGTGCTGTGCTAGAGCGTGTGGGTAACCATCCATGAAACAGAAAAACAAAACTGAAGCAACCCATCTCTAATCAAATAAATTATTTTTCTATCAGTCTGGCATACCAGGCTTTGTTATAACTACACATTTTAAAAAATATTTATTTATTTATTTATTTACTTATTTATTATGTATACAATATTCTGTCTGTGTCTATGCTCGAAGGCCAGAAGAGGGCACCAGACCTCATTACAGATGGTTGTGAGCCACCATGTGGTTGCTGGGAATTGAACTCAGGACCTTTGGAAGAGCAGGCAATGCTCTTAACCTCTGAGCCATCTCTCCAGCCCTTATAACTACACTTTAAGTTTCCCTGGGATAAGAGAATTTTAAAATCCTGCTTTTAAACTGGAAATTAGTGTAATGCATACTTAACAGTATGCAAAATAAACTGAGAATCAGAACTAGCCTGTAGATCAAGGCTCTGTATCCTAATTTGAAAATTTTCTTATGTCACATTTTATAAACCAGTAAGCATTTATTAATTCAACATATATAAATGACTAAATAATAAACAATGATTTCAAAATTTCATTCAACAATTAACAATCTTAGCTATGAATCTTCTTACTTTCTTTTTAAAAGAAAGGTAACAGTAAATTAGATAAGAAAAGATACAGGCCCTTAAGAAAAAGTATTGAGAAGATGTCTTCAATTACTCTTAAGATTAAGGCACAATATATGTATGGTGAATTAGAGAAAATTCATTAAAACAACACAGTCAATACAATCCAGCCTCTTGAATTACATGAATATAAAGTTCTAAGTACGGTGGTTAATGCATTTAAAACTCAGTAGAACATCATTTACAACAAACAAAACATCTGAGTACAGAACTTAACATTAGGTTTTATGAATCCAATTCTAAATTTAAGAACTGGCACTTAATCCCAGCTTTAATCCCAGCACTTGGGAGGCAAAGGCAGACAGATCTCTGTGAGTTCCAGGCCAGCCTGGTGTACAGAGCAAGTTCTAGGACAGCCAGGGCTACACAAAGAAATCCTATCTTGAAAAAACTAATTTTAAAAAAACAGCTATAGTATCTTGAATATTTTAATTTGGCACCAAACTTTCATGACAATTGAATAGGTAAGATGACATAAAAGTACACGTATACAGTTCAATGGTATACAGAATAAGAAATAATTTTATTAGTTGTACAATATTTTCAAGTGTCTGCCTCTCCCCTGTCTCTTTCTACACTGTCTTACTATGTAGCTCAGGCTGCCTTTAATTCAGAGAAATCCACCTGCCTCTGTCTTCCCAGTGCTGGAATTAAAGTTATGGATCACCAAACCCAGCTGAAGTTCTCTCTGAACCCCATCTGAGAAAGCAGTGTCAAGGCCAGAACATGTAGGATCGCTATTCACTAATATTCTCAATAGAGCACAGTGGGTAGGAGCAGGGACTCAGATTTCATTGATACAATGAAGAAAATAATATCACTACAATAGAAGAAATACTAAGCACTATTAGTTACTATTGTAATAGTATATATCACAGGGTTGTTTGAAGGATTGAGTTTATATAAAGAATTTAGAATAGTATCTTGCATATAGTCAATACTATATGTTATAATTACAAATTTATCATTTTGGGGTCAGATTTATCCTGTATAAAATATCATTATTTTTACCAAAGTGTATCTGTAGCACTAATTATCATTTGGGATCTCTGGGGGTTGGAGCCCAGCCAGGCTGCCTAGTCAGATAGTCAAAAACAAATCAAAACAAAGCAAAACACAAAACAAAACCCTCAAACTTCCATTACCTTACCCTGATTTAGATAGAAAAAGTTGTTTTCACAGAGACAATCAAAGAAATTTCTCTCCCACCACTGTGTTCATATTCACACAGCCTGGCCTCCTGATCTCCTTAACATGTTTTGTTTCCAGTAAGGCTTGTGAACAATTTGGTACTTCTATTTTTTTCTTCTATTTCATAAAAGAATTGTTTTCCAGTTAACCATATTGAATCTTCAATCTCTCTCTCCCTCTTTCTCTCTCCCTCCCTCCATCAGATGGTTGGGGGTGGGGGTCTTACTATATAGTCCTGGCTGTCCTGGAACTCAGAGATACACCTTGCTTCTGCCTCCCAAGTTGTTTTTGTTTGGTTGGATGGTTTGTTGTTTATTTTATTTTTTTTGTTTTTGAACAATATCTCCTGTAGCTCAGGATGGCCTGGAACTTACTCAGTAACCTAGAACAACCATAAACTCTGGTCCTAGCAGCTCCCAGGTGCCAGGAATAATCCTATAACAATAATATATAATATTATTATGTAATACCATCTAATAATCCTATAAAGGTGAAGCCCAGTGTACACAGAGCCGGAGAGTGAACCTAGGACTTCGGTCATACTAGGCAGATACAATATCAACCGAATTACATTTCCATCCTGAATCTTCAATTTCTTGAACACTTCCTTAGAGCAAAATACTTAGGAAATGACTATTTCTGTCTCAATTTATCCCACTGGTTTAACCCAGCATTATGGCTTTAAATATCATCTATCTGTTAATGATAAATAAATTCTAAACTTCATCTTCAGAAACCCACTTGCTCATTAATATCTCCCAGATACTATGCAAATATCTCCAATCCGAGGAAGCCTGAAACTTCTGGTCTCAAACACTTTGGATGAGGGAGGATCGATCTATATGGATTTTTTAAAAGATTTATTTATTATGTATATAGTGTTGTCTGCATGTATGCTTGCAGGCCAGAGGAGCGCATCTGATGGTTGTGAGCTACCATGTGGTTGCTGGGAACTGACCTCAGGACCTCTGGAAGAACAGTCAGTGCTCTTAACCCTGAGCCATCTCTCCAAACCCTATATGGGATTTTATTCCCTCAAGTAATAAAATTATATCCATTGAAGAAAAAATATTACCCCCCCCCCCGTGAGGATCTTGAACCCAACAATTCTCCTGCTTCTCTCTCCTAAGTGTTGGGATTACAGGTATGCAACAATATGCCTGGTACAAATAACTTACCTGATAACGTATGAAATACATACCTGAGTTAAACCAGCAGCTGTCTGCGGAGAAGACTTTTTTAACAATCTCACTTCTTTGTTTATATATCTTAGCATTCCACTAAGAGTACTAAAGTCATTACTTTCAGAACTGTCATCTTCCAGGTTATATGGGAGAGGTTTAGATGAATCTGAACGGTTGGAAGCTAGGGCTTTACGACCACCTCCTGATGCTGAGGGCTGTTCTAATTGCATTTTCTTTAAGTCCTGTAGCAATTCTTCAGAGAGATCTTCGTTGCCATGACTTTTGAAACTAAGGTCACTGGCACTAATAGAGCGACGTAGTTTTCTGCATTTAAAGAGTGATATCTGAGAATGTTTGGCAAACTTAGGATCTTGACTATCAGGCATAATTTCTGTTAGAGCTGCAAATGAAGCTGGGAGAAACTTGGGGTCTTCTGTCTTTTCATGTCCCGAAATTTTGGCTTGCAATCTGGTTAATTCTGATTCCTGTAGAAAAATCAGTACATAGTACATACTCAATATATTTCTGTTTAATAAACTACTATAAAATCATAGGTTCTTAGAAGTCATCTTGGGCCAGCCAGTGGTGGCGCATGCCTTTAATCACAGCACTTGTGAGGCACAGACAGGTAGATCTCCATGAGTTTGAGGCCAGGCTGGCCAGGCTGGTCTACCAAGTGAGTACCAGGACAGGCTCCAAAGTTACAGAGAAACCCTGTCTTGAAAAAAAGCAAAAAACAAACAAAAAGTCACCTTGATGAGCCTTTGTCTCAGTATGGAAACTCTTGAGAAATTTACAAGTGTTTTTCAAACCTTCTACTTCTAAAGATAGCTGCCATTTAGAAAGAATTACGTATTTTCATCTGAAAATCGCTTCCAATATTCTAATTTCATAAAAACTAGATTTTCCATATAGAATATTTTAATGTTAAAGATTTTAATCTTAGAGCTGGAGAGATGGCTCAATGGTTAAGAGCATTGCCTGCTCTTCCAAAAGTCCTGAGTTCAATTCCCAGCAACCACATGGTGGCTCACAGCCATCTGTAATGAGAGACTTGGTGCCCTCTTCTGGCCTGCACTGTATACATAATAAATGAATAAATCTTTTTAAAAAAAGATTTTAATCTTATACCCGTGAGTTTATCTGTGAAAGTATAGAGGTGAATTATTTTCTTCTTAATCTAACATGGATATACATAAAAGGACTACTTTTAGAATTTCTAACATTGGTTATTGTCTTAGTCACTTTTCTACTGCTGGGACAAAGCACCAAGACCAAGGCAATTTATAGAAGCAAGCATTTAACAGGAGCTTATGGTCTCAGAAAGTGAGTCCATGACAACTATGGTGGAGAGCACAGCAGCACACAGGCACATTGCTGAGAGCGTATATCCTGACCAACAAGCAGCAGGCAGAGAGAAAAATCTAACTGGGAATGGCCTGAGATTTTGAAACCTCAAAGCCTACCACCAGTGATTCACCTCCACCAAGGCCACACCACCTAATCCTTCCCAAATAGTTCCATAAACTGGGAACCAAGTATTCAAACATGAGCCTAACAGGGCCATCCTCACTCAACCCCCACTATGCGTTTATAGCCTTATTACAAAAAAGCTTTCCTAAACTAGATATTAGAAAAGAAATTTTAAGATACACTGAAAACCCACAAGACCTAAAAGCTTAAAGAGAGAGAGGGAGGGAGGGAGGGATGGAGGGAGGGAGGAACAGATAATGTGTGTTTTGTTACCTAACACAATCTGGCCTTAAACTTGGGTTTGACCCTTCTCCTCAGCCTTCAGTATGATGGGATTATACACAAGCACCATTATAAGTGGTTGTAATTTCAATTTCATAAGAGAAATAATATAAGTAGTTGCTTATTTACATGTATTCTCTTCTCTTCAGATAACTGATAACTTCACAATAAAATGCACTATGCGGAATAACATTAAGCATTAAACTTTTTCTTAGGATCAAATGTCACCGGATGTGCTATAAGATACTTATACCATTAGGGCTCTCAGAAAATTACCTTAGCTTTGTACTTGCTCCAGTTGCCCTCATATACTAGAATACTAATTAGGGCACTATAATAATCGGGCTTATGGAAAAACCAAGTTGCCTTGAAGTGAGTGGTTTCCCTCACTTCTGATTTTGCTGTCACTGCCTGCTTTGTATTCTCCAACTACAGGGAATTTTGTTTTTAGTCTTTGAGATGTTAGCTTTAAACTCACTTACACAGTCAACAACCATGACCTTGAATTCCTGAGCCTCAAGCGTCCACCTCCCAAGTGCAGGAACTACAGGTGTACACCAGTTCACCTGGTTTTAAGTGGTGCTCAGGATCAAAGACAGGGCTTTTGTGCACGTTATACAAACACTCTTCCCACTGAGCTACATTTCCACAACTACTTACACCTACTTCTAATTGCTACAGTTACACCTTCGAAATTCTTAGATTAGCAGCCTTTATTTTTCCTCTTTTGTACTCTTTACATTAAAGCTAGCTAGGGTTGACTTTGAGAGCTATGTCAACCATGAAAGAAATTCTGTTTTAAAACTAGTTATCACTCTACATTAGCTACATTAACTAATTACAACACATTGTCTAAGATTTCTTTATCTATGGCTTATTCAAGAACAGCTACTGCCGGGCGATGGTGGCGCACGCCTTTAATCCCAGCACTCGGGAGGCAGAGGCAGGTGGATCTCTGTGAGTTCGAGACCAGCCTGGTCTACAGAGCTAGATCCAGGACAGGCTCCAAAGCCACAGAGAAACCCTGTCTCGAAAAACCAAAAAAAAAAAAAAAAAAAAAAAAGAACAGCTACTATTTAGATGGGTGAAGAACACTTGCTGCTCTTGCGGAAGAACTGTTTGGTTTGTAGTACCCACAACCATTGATGACTCCAGTTTGGGGAATCTGTTTCTGTCTCTGGCCTCTGTGAGCACTGCATGCACATAGATATGCAGCTAGAATGCTCAGAGGCAAAACATAATCTCTCTCTCTCTCTCTCTCTCTCTCTCTCTCTTCAAGACAGGGTTTCTCTGTGTAGCCCTGGCTGTCCTGGAACACACTCTGTAGACATGAACTGCTTCTCTTTTTAAATTAATGCTACCATTCAATCAATATTTTGGCAGTTTCATAAATAGGCAAACTTAAAATGTGAATGGTTGCCACCAGCAATCAAATTGCACTAATCTCATGGACAGTAATTAGTGAGTAAGCAAAATAATTACACTAACTAGGGATACAATGTAGACTACTATAATTTTTGAAGGTTTTTCTTTTTACAATGAAGATCTTTAATTTTGTGCAAATTTTATAAACTTCCAGAACACTAAAAAAAAGTGGCTTGACCAGATGCTCAACCTAGGACTTCATACATGATACATGCTGGCCAAGTGTTCTATCGCTGAGCTACAACCCCAGCAGTAGGAATATCATCTTAATAAAAGCACCAATCGTGCTCATTCTTTTTTGTTTGTTTGTTTTTCAATACAGAATTTCTCTGCGTTCTGGTTGTCTGGGAACTCAATCTGTACACCAGTCTGGTCTTGAACTCCACCTGTCTGCCTCCCATGTGCTGGGATTAAGGGCATGCTTCCCAACTGCCTGGCCAAACATATATACACATGCAAACATACACATACATAATGTTTAGTCTAAACATTCTATTAATGCAGTATACTGAATCCAGAGCATCCTACATGCTAAGCACAAACTATGACACTGAGCTGTATTACCAGGTCCTAAATATAATTTTAGATCATGTCTATTCATATGTACATAATACTATAGATATAAACTGTACTATAAAAGAATGACTAAACTAAGTACAGAACTAGAAAAATATATAAGGTATTGTTAGTTTTATTTCTTTTTTAATAACTTCTACTTTGCTATTATTTTATTCTTTTGTAAAGGTTTCAATGATAACTTTACTTCATTAGCAGTTTTAAATGAGTACTTAAATATCCATACTGTTAATTTCAAACTCCAGACAAACTGCCATAATCAAAACAGATGAAAAGACAGCCTAAGTCATTTTAAAACATCTGTATTTAAACCCAGTATAAAAGAAGTTCTGAATATAATGTTATATTTTTATTTTATAATTTTCAAAGGAACTTTACTGATTTTGAAAAATGGTTCAAATTTTTTTAAGGCACATCAGGTATAAAACCCACTATAGTAAATGTTATAAATGGAAGTGTTTATATTTAAACATATGAAAATTATTTTGGGGTAATATGATGCATATCATACTAACAATATCTCATCTTTGTCTTCTAAAGATGTATTTTGTTTCAAGTCAATAATACATCATGTGATGGAGGAAGGTCATTGGTTGATTAAATAAAGAAGCTGCTTGCCCTGATAGGTTAGAATGTAGGTGGGAGGAGTGAACGGAGCAGAACGCTGGGAGGAAGAGGAAGTGAGCTCACAGACTCGACAGCTCTCCTCTCGGGGACAGACGCCTCAGAGAGACAAGATGCTCCATTCTTGCGGGCAGTGGCGAGAGCTCTGCTCTCTGAGGCACACGCGATGAAGCTCTGACCCAGGATGGACGTAGGCTAGAATCTCCCTGGTAAGCCACCTTGTGGGCTACAGCAAATTATTAGAGATGGGCTAGTCCAGGTGCGAGAGTTAGCCTAGAAGAGGCTAGATAGAAATGGCCAAGCAGTGATTAAATGAATACAGTGTCCGTGTAATTATTTCGGGGCATAAGCTAGCCGAGCCAGGTGGTTGGGGTGCTGGGGACGCAGCCCCACCGCTCATATTACAACAATCATAAAGACCTCTATAAGAGAGAAGAACAAGAAAAATAAATAATCTACTGTTCACCTATGTTATTTCATTACTTTTATGTTTACTTACTTTAATAAGCAATGCTTCATTTGCAGCTTCAATGACTTCATTCCTGTCTTGAACTTGTTGATGCAAATTGCTTACTGTATCCTGAGCTTCTTCTAATTCTAGTTTTGCTTTCTCTAGTTGTTCATTTAGCTGTTGAACAGACGTCTTCTGAGAATCAGCAGAAACCTTCCACTTTGCATGATTCTCTTGATGTGAAATCATCTTTAAGTCCCAAAAGTGTAAAAAGAAAATAGAGTGAAGTTGTTTCAACAACATTCTAATAGTTGCCACTATTATTTTTCTTAAGAGATCAAATTTATAGCTATAAACATCTGATTTGACACTAAATACAATATTCAAGGAAAAAAGAGAAAAGAACACATTCTTACATTCACTTAACAGTTAAACATATACCAAATTTGGATTATGATTTACCTAAATAAACTATAATGAAATTTTTTAGACAACAGGAGAAATCTGAACAATAACTGGACATTGGATTGGGTGTGGTGGCACATGTCTTTAATCCCACCACTCCAGGCGCAGAGGCAGGTGGATCTCTTTGAGTTCCAGGACAACATTGACCACGTAGTGAGTTTCAGGACATCCAGGGCTCATATAGAGAGACTCTGGCTCAAATAATGAACAGCTAAAGCCAAACCAAATGAAAAAAAAAGAAAAAGAAAAGAAAAAGAAAGGAAGAAAGGAAGAAAGGAAGAAAGGAAGAAAGGAAGAAAGGAAGAAAGAAAGAAAGAAAGAAAGAAAGAAAGAAAGAAAGAAAGAAAGAAAGAAAGAGAAAGGAAGGAAGGAAGAAAGAAAAACTCGAGAGAAAGTGAAACATCTCTGGCTTCATAATGATGGTGGTGTTGAACACCAGGGAGCAAATTAAAAATGGATGATTTTGTCAGGCAGTGGTGGCACACCCTTTTAATACCAGCATTTGGGAGTCAGAGACAGGCAGACTCACAGAAAGATCTGTGAGTTCTAGGTCAGTCTAATCTACAGAGCAAGTTCAAGGATAGGCTGCAAAGCTACAGAGAAACCTGTCTTGAAAATAAAACAAACAAATAACAACAACAACAAAGATGATGCTGAGAACAGCAAGATGAGTTTTGTGCAGAAGTGTGTCCAGGCTACACTGTGGGAAAGGGAGGCAAGAATAGGATTGGACCAGATCTCTATTCTGCTTGGACGATAGGTCAGGTCATCTTATGCCAACTAGGTATTGTCTGAGGACAAGACACAGCTGATGGAGTATTTGGAGAATCCCAAAATGTACATCTGTGGAACAAAAGTGATCTCCAGAATCAAGAAGAGTGTGTTGACTAGCTTTATGTCAACTTGACACAAGTTAGAGTCACTGGAGAAGAGGGAGCCTCAATTAAGAAAATGCGTCCATTAGACCAGGCTATAGAAAAGTCTGTAGGGTATTTTCCTAATTAGTGATTGATGTGGGAGGGCCCAGCCCATTGTTCCTGGGGCAAGTCATAGGGAGCAAGCCAGAAAACTACACCCTTCCATGGCCTCGACATCAGTTCCTGCCTCCAGGTTCCTGTGCTGTTTGAGTTCCTCTTCTGATTTCCTTACATAATAAACAATGATTTGGAAATGTAAGCCAAATAAATCCTTTCCTCTCCATCTTGCTTTTGGTTATGGTGTTTCATCATAGCAATAGTAACCATAACTAAGACAGGGAGAAAGGGCAGACGTAATAGTTTATCTTAAAAAGGCTACTAATGAATAGCTGTCATTGCCCTATGTATTTACAAAACAAATTTCTCATGACTTTTAATATGTATCCTAAATTAATTGACACACCAGAATTAAAATTATGAATAACTAACAGGATATTTTTGTTATAGGATATGTCGTCATGCTGTGAACCCAAGACAGCACTATGTACCGAAAAAAAACAAACAAACCTGTTTTAGTTGTGGTGTGGCTCAACCCTAGCACACACCTTTAATCCAAGAGTTTTCTACTTGAATGTTGTAAACAGGATTAAATAAAGACAATGATAGGTCAAGAAGAGGAGCAAGCAACCAGCTGGGAGGAAGTGAATGTAGGATTATTAAGAAAAAACCATAGAGTTAAGTAAGAAGGAGCCAGGAAGACAGATAAAGGCAGAGGAAGTAGAAGTGAGGGGCACTCAGTTTGAGGAGGAGGACTGGAGGCAGCGGAGGAGGAGGAGGAGGAGGAGGAGGAGAGGGCTTCCGGGACAATGGCAGAGATGAAGGTCGGATGGGTACTTTCTCTCCCTCACTGAGCTAGCAGCCTTTTATCCCAGCATCTGGCTCCCAAGTCTTTACTGGTAAAATTGAACAACTGAGAATTTGTTACGAACAACATATTTTTGTTGGATAGTCCTGATTTAAGTAAAACTGTCCTGTAGTGAAATGGATATGATCTTTTAAAACACAGCAGTTTCTGTTCCATAAACACTACCTTTGCAGGAATCATTCTGGAATAAACACTGACTGCAATGAGAGTGGAAAAGCAGAGATGTCACCAAAGCCAGGTAGCCTCTGACACGCCTTGGTTCTGGGTTTAGGTTTGCATTCTTATTTTATACTTTAAAACAACAAGGTGGGGTAGCCAAGCAAGTAAGATTTTACAGGCGCATATGCAGTAGTCAGCAGGTTGTTAAGGGCAATGACTCATTGTTTCAGCTGTTTCTCCAGGTAGCTAGTGAAATCATGCTTGGCAAATAATATAAACTAACAAAATCATTCTCACTCCAAAATAATTTTACAATTATTAAATGATTTTTCTGACAAATCTGAAACCTTTATTTTGGGTTGGCTAAACATTTTTTTAAAGAAAGAAAAAACAGTGTTAAATTAGAAATTCCTAGAGCTAGTGTGATGCCTTGGCAATTAAGAGCGCTGGCTGCTCTTCCAGAAGACTGGTTCATTCCCAGGACCAGTTTCAGGGCATCCAACATCCTCCTCTGCCTTCTCAGGCACTGCATAACCATAGTACACAAAGTACATTCAGGCAAAACACTGTACACACAAAATTAAAATAAAAACTGGTAATTCCTTTTAAAGCTAATATGGTGATAGTATATATGCCCTTTCCTGAACAGAAATGGAGGAGGAGTGGATTGGGGAAGTAGGAACAGAGGAGAGGTAGGGGAAAAGACTGGGAGGAAAAGGAAACTGCAGTCAGGATGCAAAATAAATAAATGATAGTATATCTTCTCATTTTTTTATTTATATATTTATTTATTAGGGTTTCTTGACACATGGTCTCATGTAAACCTGTGTCTGCGCTCTGTGCGCTGGCACCCAGTTCGCAAGCTTCAGGCAAGGGGCTGGAGGTTAAAATACACAGACACAGACAGACAGAGAAGACAGTGACACGGGTCATCCTTGAATTCCCCAAGAATGCCCCCATTTATTGTGTTCAGGGGCAGCTTATATAGAGATATAAGGCCCCAGCCAAACCCACCTGAAACCACTCTCCTGTCATCAGGAACTCCTGAAGGTCTTGTGCTCAGAGCAGCTGTAGGCACTCAGATCAAGGGATTAGAAGAAATTCAAGATCTGGGGTCTCACTGCTCCCAACACAAAGGCATCAAGACCTTGCTATGTAGGTAAAGATAATCTTGTGTCTGTTTCTCTTGAATGATGTAATCACAGGTATGTACAAGTGTGCCTGATTCGGCCCTCTCGACACATTTTAAAACTAAATCTTTGTTAACAATCAAATAGAAAAAATATTTTATACAAATTATATATATTTGTCATACTTTAAAATGTTATTATCCCCACATATTAACAACACTAAAATCCCTTTTTAAAATATTTATTTTATTTTTAACTTGTGTGACTGTGTGTCTATGTCCACCTGCATATTTAGGGTAACAAATGGTTGCAAAACCAGAAGCATCAGAGGTACAGGCACTGGAGTTACAGGTGGTTGTGAGTCACTTGATGTGGGTCCTGATAATCAACCTGGGTCATCTGAAGAGCAATTATGTCACATCTCCAACTCTAAATTCACTTAATTATTTTTTTCATTTCATATATTTATTTACTTGTGTCTGTCCATCCATCTGTCCATCCATCTGTCATCTATCTATTTGGGTTTTTGAGGTAGGGTTTCTCTCTGTAACCATTCCTGGCTGTCCTAGAACTCCTTTGTAGACCAGGCTGGCCTTGAACTCACTGATTCGCCTTTGTCTGCCTCCCAAGTGTTGGATTAAAGGCGTTCGCCACCACCACCCAGCTAATTTTGAATTTTATGTGTATGAGTATTTTGCTACATGTATGCCTGGTGCCCGTGGAGGTCAGAAGATGGTGTCAGATTACAGAATTAGAGTTATAGACAGTGGTGAGCTGCTATGCTAGTTGGGTGCTGGGAAATAAACCTGGATCCCCAGTAAAAGCAGCATTTATAGCTGAGCCATAGCTCCAGCCCCTAGAACTATTTTTTAAGCAATTTTTTATGAACTATCTGTTTATAATTATTTTAGGTATTTATAACATTAATAGTTTAAAATGGATAACTACAGAAAACAGACTAGAAAATATGAACAGTAAATGACAAATACCTAAAATGGACTAATGGTTGCCTCTGAAGATAAAGGGTTACAAACACTTCTCATAAGTGTGTTTTCAAAAAGATTCAAACTGTGTTTCATTTGGCAGGCATTATGTTTTTAAAGAGATCTGAATCTAAATGCACTTAAATAAGACATAAGTTACAAGTCTCTCTGCCCCTACCCCAGGTGTCTAACAAAAACTAGGTATGGTGACACTTCTTTAATCCCAGCACTCAGGAGGCAGAGACAGGAAAATCTCAGTTCAAGACCAGCCTGGTCTACAAAGTGAGTTCCAGTATAGCCAGAACTACATAATGAGACACTGTTTCAACGAAAAAAAAAAAAGCTGAATACAAATGTATTTGTAGCCTTTATTTTTCAGAAAAATTATTATTTAGCACCAAACTCAATAAATATTGTCAAAAAAAATTAAGATTTGGGGTAATCTTTTCAAATGTTTTAAAAGGATAAATGTAGCACAATTTCTAGTTGGAATTAATAATAAAAACCCAGAGTCAGATATAGGGGTTAATGCTGAAGATCAGAGAAGTGGAGCAGCAGACACCAGAGAGTTCTTACCTCTACCAATGCCCAGACCAAAGGAG
Source organism: Microtus ochrogaster (assembly GCF_000317375.1). Lineage (NCBI taxonomy): Eukaryota > Metazoa > Chordata > Mammalia > Rodentia > Cricetidae > Microtus > Microtus ochrogaster. The sequence continues at coordinate 57,582,320 of NC_022027.1, read as the reverse complement.
CGATCCTATTCTCAGACTGCAACTCCAAACTCTGTCTCCACCAAACCTCAGACTGCCCTGAGCCCATGCCTCCTCCCGCCTTATATTCCTCTCTCTGCCCAGCCATATCACTCCTGTCTCCACCTCCCTAGTGCTGGGATTAAAGGCATTTGATCCCAACTGCTGGGATCACCTTTCTGTGAGCTCTGTTTCTCTCTTAGACAGATTCAATCTGGTGTAGCCCAGGGTAGCCTTGAACTAACAGAGATCCCTTCGCGTCTGTCTCCTGAGCCCTGGGATTAAAGGTGTGTGCCACCACTGCCTGGCCTCTAGTGACTTAGCTCTGCACTCTGATCTTAAAAAGGCAAGATTTGTTTGTTAAAACATAAACAAAATATTACTACAGATAAAAATATTCTAATTAACAATACTGTTAATTTTTATAAAGACTCAGAACATATTGATAAAATGGTTCTAGTACTGCTTCTCAAACTTACTATCAGATCAGAGGTTAGAAATTATAAAGTATTTTACAGTATTTTTACATCACATAAAATGGTTTTTGTCTGTAATTAAGAATTTCCAGTTTGTTTTTCCACAAGTTCTATAATCAAAAATGATAAGACTCTAATCTAAGAACTTAACATATAGTAACTAATTTATTCCTTATAACAGTACTATAAGATAGCTATTATCATTATATGCATCTCTGAGAGGATTAAATAGCTTATCCAAAGTCATACAGTTCTAAAACAGGCTTGAAACTTAGGATGCATGTTTCAAGAACTAGACCTCTTAACTTTAGAGCACATTATTAGTCTTTTAGCTGAAAGGATATTAAATGCAAGATATGTATTTAGCTTAAAATGAAGATCACACTATATTAATTTATAATGAACACTTCAAGAACTAGACTTATACTTTCATCCTAGTAGGTCAATTCATTTCAGTGGGGGCTACTGACACAAATTATATTTTTCTTTACCTCCATATGATAAGCTTCTTTGAGAGAGTCTACTTCTAAGGATAATTTCTTTATTTCTGTTTGCATTCTTGCTTCTAAATGAGCTTCACGTACTTGAGAGGCCCCTAGTTCTTCAGCCAAACGATTTCCATGAGCTTCCTTAAAAATGACATGTTGAATATAAATTATATAGGTAGCTTATTTGGTTTAGTATAGCTAAATAAATTTAAAGCCTTAATGGAAACATGCTAGTCTTTATGTAAACACATGTGCCAAGCGTTTTTTAAAGATTTTATGTATATAGGTGCTCTACTGACTTTATGCCAGAAGAGGGCATCAGATCCCACTATTGATGGCTATGAGCCACCACGTGGTTGCTAGGAATTGAAGTCAAGATTTTTGGAAGAGCAGCCAGCTCTTAACCTCTGAGTCATCTCTCCTGCCCACCAAACTAACTTATTATATGGTACACTTTAAAATACAGACATTTCATAGAAGACCAAAAGAAGGCAGTAGTACATTATTTGCTACATAAGTTCACTAATCAATGCCTCTGTGAAACAAAGACCCATAAAAGGCTAACTTTGGCAGACAATAGCCTTCTCAGGTGTTCCTGTGCACTTTGTTCACCTTATGGACTATTTGTTTTTTACAAGAATAATTTGTGCTCTTTTAAAAATCTCTAGGGGTGTCTTGGCCTGAATGTATGGATTTGAACAACTTGTATGCCTGGTACCCATGGAGGCCAGAAGGGAGTGTTGTATCCCTTGTAACTGGATCTATAGGTAGTTGTTAGGCAGTTGTTAGCCACCATGAAGATGCAGGGAGCCGGGCGGTGGTGGCGCACGCCTTTAATCCCAGCACTCGGGAGGCAGAGGCAGGCGGATCTCTGGGAGTTCGAGACCAGCCTGGTCTACAGAGCTAGTTCCAGGACAGGCTCCAAAGCCACAGAGAAACCCTGTCTCGAAAAACCAAAAAAAAAAAAAAAAAAAAAAAAAAAAGAAGATGCAGGGAATTTAAGGTGGGTCTCTGAAATATGCATCCGTCATGGGTAAGGGGAAACACTGATGAAATATGTATGGAACTATTTTAAAGTAAGAACTATGTTAAAAGTTTTTAAACAACTGAACAAAAGTTACAAACTTTTGCTATCCAATTAGAACCAACAAAAACTGTTATAAAATCCCCAACAACATCTGTAGGATGAACTAATCTTAATTACTATAGTTTCTGTGTGATTATTCGGGTCTGGATGGCTGGAAAAGGAAAGAACAGTCTCTGTCTACAAACAACAACAAACTCAGACATTCTATTGCTTTAATTATCCTTTTTCTTGAAGGAAACTAAAGTAACTACAGAGTATGGAATATGAGGATAGCTTACGTAAAAAAACTAAGTAAGATTCAAATCAGATTATTCATAAAAAGAATCAAGGTTTGAACCAAACCAAAAGATAAACATGAATCTATATTTAGTTTGGGATTAAAATATTATAAAACTTTCAATCTAAGCAATCTCCCATTTAAACTCATTTTGAGAACTGAGTTTATCTTATCAAATAAAACAAATTATACTAAACTCAAAAATTATCAACAAAGGACCAAAACGAGATAAAAGTAGATATCTTCCCTTTTTATGTAAACACCCAAATATCTGTTATATTCCTAATAAGTTTTCCTATATATGCTTAATTGCTCTAATAATCCAGAAATTTGAATAAAAATATAACTAAGCCTAACAAAAACTAAAAGTAAAAATCTTTTAACTATATACCTATGATGAATTAGCATAAGAGAAAGCAGAAAACTTAACAAGACTTTCAGAATAAAAATAAAGTCTTTTCTCAAGGTCTAATAATTAACCCAAGTATATCAATCTGAATACTCTTTAAATGAGTTGTTAACTTCTAAGGAAATAAACCTTTTATTAGTAATCTTGATTTTTAATATACTTTCATCACAGAGAACTAAATGAGGTTTTTATTTAGAAGAAGGTTCAAACACATGCAAATCTAAACACGCTAAATAACTCAATTAATTGAGAACTAGTGTAGCAAGAGTTCAGTTATGAAGGATTTTTATTATAAAATATTATATTACAAATAATTTAAAATCTAAGTATAACACAGTTACACGTTTTCTTTTAGAAACCTGTGGTAGCATGTACATAACATGAAAGCAACTACTTTTTTTTTTTTTTTTTTTTTTTTGTTTTTCGAGACAGGGTTTCTCTGTGGCTTTGCAGCCCCTGGAACTATTGTTGTATAGGGAGCAGGTGTGTGTGTGTGT
>NC_022027.1:57572425-57578989 GCF_000317375.1 Microtus ochrogaster | reverse complement strand
GAACTCACAGAGATCCGCCTGCCTCTGCCTCCCAAGTGCTGGGATTAAAGGCGTGCGCCACCACCGCCCGGCGAAAGCAACTACTTTTTAGATAGCACGCCACAGTGTAGTCTTTGCGTACATATGATGGAGGAAGGTCATTGGCTAATAAAAAAAACTGCCTTGGCCCATCTGATAGGGCAAAATTTAGATAGGCGGAGTAAACAGAACAGAATGCTGGGAGGAAGAGGAAGTGAGCTCAGACTCGACAGCTCTGCTCTCTGGAGCAGAGGCCATGATCCCCTCTCCTGGGCAGACGCATGCGATGAAGCAAGCTGCCAGGTCAGACATGCTGAATCTTTCCCAGTAAGACCGATGCTACACAGTTTATTAGAGATGGGTTGATCGGGATATGAAAATTAGCCTGTAAGGGCTAGAGTTAATGGGCCAAACGGTGTTTAAATGAATACAATTTATGTGTTGTTATTTCGGGGCATAAGCTAGCAGGCGGCCAGGAGCCGGGCTGTGGAAAGAGGCCCACAGTTCCCACAACATACATAACATGAAAGCAACTGCTTTTTAGATAGCAGCACCCCACAGTGTAGCCTTTGCTAGTCGCTGCCCAAATGCTGGGTTTACAAATGTGGACCGCCACACCTGGTTCTACTATTCTAGCCATTTCTAAGCAGACAGTTTGGTAAGCTTAAACACTCCACACTGTGGAAAACAGTACAAAATACAAAGGTTAAGCACTGGCGGTTCAGTGATGGGCATTACTATCTGCCTTCTTTTAAAAAGGAGTTAAAATTTAAAACTTCTTCAGTAAAATAAACTATTTAGAATAGGATTACCTTTTCTTTAGAGAGTTGCTTTATATCCTCCAATTCGCTAGAGAGTCTTTCTATTTCTCTCTGTGCTTGGACTTCTTGGCGACGAGCCTCCGCCAGTTCTGAACGGAAGTTCTGCATTTGCTCCTGAGTCAGCCTCAGTTCCTGCCCCAAATCAGTGACCTCCTTGTACTGGGTAGCAATGTACTCTTCCTGTTCTTTTATAACCTGAAAATCATAAAACAGTTGTGAGTTTCAAAATGAAATATATAGTTATGAAGTATACAGTTACAATTTGCTTCATTTTCATAAGAGAATTTCCCTACAATTAGCTTTATAAAACTACAATAAAATGAGCATCTCCTACTAGAAGTTAATATTTTTAAAAGCCTTAATGCACCAACACATGCTAAGCCACATTGCTAACCCATATCATTTAGCAAATTAAAGACTCAAGGGATCAGAAAAAGATAAAGATATACAGTAAAAACAGATTCAGACAAAAAAATAAACTCTAAACAGTTTACAAAAAAACAGAAATAGAGTAGTTGGGTATGGTGACACATGCCTTTAATTCCAGCACTTGGGAGGCGAAATCAGGCAGATCTCGGTGAGTAGAAAGACAGCCTGGTCTACAGAGTGAGATCCAGGACAGCCAAAGACACACAGAGAAACCCTGTCTGAAAAAAACAAAAAATTAAAAAATAAAAGAAAGAGTATAAAAAAGGCCACGTAAAGTTGGAAAATACAGCCAGGCAGTGCAGCACTAGAGAGGCAGAGGTAGGCAGATCTCTGTAAGTTTGAGGTCAGCCTGGTCTACAAGAGCTAATTCCAGGACAGGCCCCCAAACTGTAGAGAAACTGTGTCTCGAAAAGTCAAAATCAAAGCCAAAAAAAAAAAAAAGAAGAAATAGACAAAAGTCTGAATTATGTATATTTTTGTGTTTTCTTTGAATTTTTTAACTGTGAATGAGCTAACTACATAAAGACATTTTATTGTATGTGCTGATAAGCTAAAACAAAACATTTATTTTAAAAGTATTTTGACTTTAAAATTTAACTCTAAGGAAGCGTTACTTTGGAAAAGAGTTTTGCTTTTGTTTCCACAGAAGATGAGAACCTGGGGATTCATCCCAGGCTAATGTGGCTTGACAGAGCAAGACCCCTCTGAAATATCTTTTATGAACCCTAAAAATACTTTGCCCCCCCCCCCAAAAAAAAGCAGGAAGCACTTTGGAGAAAACTATACCCAAACTCCCAAAATGATTGTTTATAAAAGTTTGTCACTATTTTAAAAGGGTTGGTTATAAATGATTAATGGTCACAGATAATGCAGAGAGAGCTTGAATGTGGAGTTTGTTTGGGAAGAGTGTATTGGGAAGGTGGGAGGGAAGGGAGAGACAAACAGAGAGGGGAGGGAGAGTGGGAGGAAAGAAGAGGGGAGAAAGACAGAGGAAGGCAGGAAGAGATAGATTGGGTGTGGGTGGAGCCTCTCTTATAAGGGCCTCGCACCTACAAACAGTGCCATAGCAGAGGGGTGGCTGTGCCCAAGGGGCAGGGCCAAAGTGGGCCTGAATACATTGGGTTCTCGCCTCAGCACCAAATAAAACCAATATGGCACTAATGTAGGAAAAGGAGACCAGAAAAGAGCATACAGTCATCATCTACTACGCAGGGAGTTCAAAACTAGTCTGAGCTACCTAAGACCCTGTCTCAAAAAATCAAAAATCAAACCAACAAGTAGATTGCTCCTGAGAAATGACCTCTTGAGGAATAACACTCAAGACTGTTTTCAGGCCTACACAAACATGAGTACATACTCCTAAATAAATAATAAGTAAATACTGCCATGAAATATAGAATTAAAATTCACAATTGATCTATACAGCTGAGTTGTGGATTCTCTATGAAGGTGAAACATCACTGCAGCTATTATTTCCTCTGAAATGTTATTAATTACTTAAATTCCTAGTAAATGACAGGTTAAGTATTTCTTATCTGGAAACGCAAAATCTGAAATACTCCCTGCAGTGATATTTTGTTTATGTTTTAACAAATAAAGCTTGTCTGAAGATCTGAGGACAGAGCTAAGCCTCTAGAGGCCAGGCAGTAGTGGCACACACCTTTAATCCCAGGACTCAGGAGACAGAGGCAGAAGGATATATCTCTGTCAGTTCAAGGCTACCCTGGGCTACACAAGAGAAACAGAGCTCACACAAAGGTGATCCCAGTACTTGGGATCCCACGCCTTTAATCCTAGCACTAGGGAGGTGAAGACAGGAGTGATATGGCTGGGCAGAGAGAGGAATGTAAGGTAGAAGGAGACAGGAGCAGTCTGAGAAGAGACTCTGAGGACAGGATCCCCCCTTTGGTCTGAGCGTCAGTACAGGTAAAAGAACTCTCTAATGGCTGGACTCTCTGTCTCTCTGATCTTCAGCATTAACCACTATATCTGACTCTGAGCTTTTATTACTAATTCTGCTTAGACAAACTAAAGTTCATGATAAAACTCCCCATGCCTCCCCCAAAACACGTTGTGAATATTATTTTGGCAGAGAGAAAATTTCACAGTATGAAACTGTTTGATTGCTGTGGGGTTCTTGTACCCTGTAAAGATTTTTCACCTGTATTGGCTTAATAAAATGCTGACTGGCCAGTAACCAGGCAGGAAGTATAGGTGGGGTAACGAGACTAGGGGAATTCTGGAAAGAGAAAAGCTCAGTCTGCAGTCACCAGCCAGCTGCAGAGGAAGCAAGAAGAGAATGCTGTACTGAGCATGGCTAAACACAGATAAGAATTATTGGTTAATTTAAATTGTAAGAGCTAGTTAGTAATAAGCCTGAGCTAATAGATCAACCAATTTATAATGAATATAAGCCTCTGTGTGGTTTTTTTGGGACTGAACAAATGGCTGCGGAACCAGGCAGAACAGAAACTTCTGTCTACATTTGATAAGTAAACTTATTAAAATAATCTATAAATTATCTTCAGATGAGATACATATGGTAAATGTAAAACAGAAATGCATTCAGATTTGAGTACTTTTGAATATGTAAGTACTTCAAAATCCACATAAACTCAAACTACAAACAATTCTAAATAAAATCTTTGGCTATAGGAAGCAAAGTCAGTCCTAATTCAGCACATGAGGCAAGTTAGACAGAGGTAATGACACTGGACTTGAAGGAAGAAAAGGGAAAAAGGTCAGTACTAATTACTAGGGCCCTGGTATTTGTCATGAAGATCCAAGATATAAATGAGTATAATTACTATGCAAATAATTTCAGCCATTCACTAGTAGGGAACCAACAAGGCAGGGCCATTAATCATTTCCACCTCACTGTTGTCCTCATTGCTCTTAGAGACTCTGCTTCATTTTTGTTCCCAATAAATAATAACTTATGTTTACTATAAACAAGTCAGGAGCCGGGCAGTGGTGGGGCATGCCTTTAATCCCAGTACTCAGGAGACAGAGGCAAAGGCAGGTAGATCTCTATGAATTTGAGACTAGCCTGCTCTACAAGAGCTAGTTCCAGGACAGGCTCAAAAGTTACAGGGAAATCCTATCTCAAAAAAACAAAACAAAACAAAACAAAATATATTTGTTTTGTTTTGTGTGTGTGTGTGTGTGTGTGTGTGTGTGTGTGTGTGTGTGTGTGCATGCACACATGCACATACACAAAACTCTGGGAGTTCAGAAAACAGGGATGAAAAAAGAGACAAAATGCCTTCCCTAACACAGTTTATGTTCTACAGAGAGAGACATAAGCAATCAAACACAATAGTTATTGTTGAAATTCCAAAGTTTTTGATGAGAACATTATATCCATTAGAGCTCACAGAAACAAATTCACTTTTAAAAAATACAAGGGTGTTGAATATATTCAACCATCAATACACAGGAAACTTATTAATATCAAGTCATCAAGTAACTATGTTTCTCTGATAACATACTGCACTTGGCTGAAATAATACTGTTATCTTTTGTCAGTTTCTGTGTGAAGTTCCTCAAGTTCCTGTAACTTCTTAATATATCTCCAATTCAACTACATAATATATTTATATATTGAATATTTATTGATAAAAAGCATATACTGTGGATTTATTTACTCTGTAAAATATAACATGACAAAGTTAGAGAATACAAAGTACATAAGACAGTGCCCTTGTCTACACCAAAGCCAGCATAATTGTTGTATGATATTTTGTTTGTGTTCTGACAAATAAAGCTTGCCTGGAGATCAGAGGATGGAGCTAGTCACTAGATAACCATAGAGGCCAGGCAGTGGTGGCACACACACACACATTAATTCCAACACTTGGGAGGAGGAAGCAGGAAGATGTGGAATACAAGACCACCCTGGGCTACAGGAGACTGAACAGCCTTTGACCCCAGCACATGGGAGGAGCATGCCTTTGACCCCAGCACATGGGAGGCTCATACCTTTGATCCCAGCACCAGGGAGGTAGAAATAGGATCTCAGCCCAATTCAGTCTGAGAATTCAGAGAGACAGGAGCTCCCCTTAGGTCTTAGATTTAGTAGAGGCAAGAAGTTTCTGATCTTTCAACTTACCTAATATCTGACTCCAGGTTTCTATTATTAAGACTAATTATGATCATGCTTCACATATAAAATCTTTTTAAAGATCAAAAGAACTAATAGCATCTGGCACAAATAATTAGCTTTTAAAAAGTTGGAGCAGTTTCTGTATTTTAAAACTAAGGTATTAAAAATAAATAAATAAATAAATAAATAAATAAATAAATAAATAAATAAATAGAAAGAACAGGGTATCTAAAAGATATTCATTACTCTTCCCTTATGTGAAAATAATTTACTTACATTTTCCATTTCTTTCATTCTTTGTTGTGTTCTTTCTGTTTCCTTTTTCAGCTGACTTATCTCCTGTTCATTCTGGAGCATTATAAACTCCTTCTCCCGAAGCTGTTCTTTGGCATTATGCAACTTTTCATTTAAACTTTCTACCTGAATTTCAAGCAGATGATCATTATTAACACAACTAAGAAAATACAATTACTCCTAGCTGTGTTCTAAGTGAAACCAGCCACTTATGTACAAAATATCTAAAAGAAGGCAGAACATGGAGGTTCACACATACAATACAGCAGTTTGGAAGTGGAGCAGGAGGGTAATAAATTCAAAGCTAGCTTACACCACACAGCAAGACCCTGTCACAAAAATAAGAATAACAACAAAAATACCTAAAATCAAATTTTTAAAATAATTTTTTCTGGGGCTAAATATTATAATTCTGCTGGCCTGCCCTATCACCTGAGCACCCTGTTCACTTAAGAGTCAAGGTCCACCCACTCCCAATCTCCTCCTTCCCGCTGATGCAAGCTGATTTCCCTTCCTCTTTCTCTGTTTCTTCTAAAGAGGCAGCTGTAGCCAGAGACTGCTAGTTTGTTTCTCAGCCTCCCACACCCGAATAATCATACAGAAACTATATTAATTACAACACTGTCTGGCCAGTAGCTTAGATGTATTCCTAGCTAACTCTTACATCTTAATTTAACCTACTTCTATTATCCTTTTGTTTGTTTGTTTTGTTTTTATTTTTCAAGTCAGGGTTTCCCTGTAGTTTTGGAGCCTGTCCTAGAACTAGCTCTGTACACCAGGCTGGCTTCGCACTCACAGAGATACGCCTGCCTCTGCCTCCCTGAGTGCTAGGATTAAAGGCGTGCACCACCTATGCCCGGCTCCATTTCTATTATTCTGTGTATTGCCATGAGGCTG
>NC_022027.1:57558199-57572287 GCF_000317375.1 Microtus ochrogaster | reverse complement strand
TCTCTCTCTGTCTCTCTCTCTCTGTCTCTCTCTGTCTCTCTCTCTCTCTCCTGATTTCCCACCTGGCTTTACTCTTCTAAGCCACTGGCCCTTAAAAAGCTGTATTCATCAACCAATAAAAGCAACACATATATAAAAGGACACCTCACATCAGGCAGCCTTTGCTTCTCCCTTCCTCCCTTTTCCTCCCTCTTCTCTTTCTCTGTCCCCCCCTTTCTCTCCCTCCCTGCCTCCATAACCCCTTTCCCTTATAAGCTCCCAATACTCACTAAATAAACTCTATGCCCAAGCTCTCGCCATATGGCATAATTGTCTGTCTCCCACCACTCCAGCCTCCAGTCACCTGCCACCACAAATGGTAACACTAAAGAGATGGCACAGTGGTTCAGAGCACAGTTTTCTGCTTTTGCAGAGAACCTGGGTTCTTTTCCCAGCACCTACATGACATCTCACAACCATATGTAATTCCAGTTCTAAGGAATCTAGTGCCCCCTTCTGGGTAGATGATGCACAAACACCCACTCACATAAAATAAAACTAAACATCTAAAATGTACTTTTCCTAGCAGGTATGGTAATGCATGCCTTTAGTATCAGAACTCAGGAAGCAGAGGCAGGCAGATCTACATGAGATTGAGGCCAGTCTAGTCTACAAAGTTAGTTACAGGACAGCTAGGGCTACATAGAGAAACCCTTTCTCAAAACAAAACAAAAAAACAAACCAACCTTTCTTAAGACAAACATAATTTAGAATTTTACTTAATAAGATGATTATATATTCTATGAACACTTAAAATCCACTAAAAGATGAGAAGCTAAATCATAATTTTCCCTTTAGTTAGCATATAAAAATGGTTTTGTATATAATTTCAAGAGAGAGATTCTTGTACTTTGCTAACTCATAGTTACTTACCCTCAATTACCTCCTCTTAACATCTCTGGTCATCTACTTTGGCTACTTCCTCTTCTAAATTTTAATGTAGACTTACTTTTATGTATGAGTGTTTGGCTACCTGTATATTTGTACACGACAGACATGTCAGGTACCCATGGAGGTCAGAAGAGAGCATCAGATCCTCTGAAACTGGTATTAAGGATAGCTGTGAGCCACCATGGGCAGGTTGAGAACCCAAACTGGGTCCTCTGCAAGAGCAGCAAGTGCAATTATCCACTGAGCCACGTCTCCAACCCCATAGTTCTGTTCTGAAATGACCCTATCCATGAGAGTAAACAAACAATATTTGCTTTTATTTTGAAGTTTATTTCCCTTTACATAACTGAAAAGTTTTTGCACTCCCATAAACCTCTCCACTGATGCAATAATGCAAATAATAAAAATCCCAGGTTTCATGGCTACTAAGTCTCTTGGGGTGGCCTTCCAGTCCCCCAGAGAGGAAACGGGAATGGAAGACTGGAAAATCACCTGCATCCAAGAAAGGCTAAATTCTTTTATTTTATTTTTTATTTTTTGAGATAGGGTTTCTCTGTATAACTGCCCTAGCTGTACTATAACTAGCTCTTGTAGACCAAGCTGGCCTCGAACTCCCAGAGATCCACCTGCCTCTGTCTCCCAAGTGCTGGGATTAAAGGCGTGCGCCACCACCACCAGATGCTAAATTCATTCTTAAAGTATCTCTGAGTCTTCTTTCCTCGGGCCCCCGTGCCATGACACTACTAATTCTCCTGAGTGAATCTGGCTAGTCCAAGTTTTAAGCCTGTTCAACAATACCCTACAGGAGGAAAGATCCTTTGGGAACTGAGTCCGTCCACTGGAACGGAACTTCAGTTTACAGCCCCGCTAGTGGGAACCACAGGGAAGAAGGGCAATCCCTGGAAGACTACAGGCCTGGGGCTAACTCACTTCAGTTATCCCAGATGTTGAGTCTGCTCCTCCCCAGAGGGCAGGACAAAGGTACTATACTCATAGTCTAAGCTTCCCGCCACATGGCAGTTCTCATCATGTCCCTGTCTTATCCTGTCCATCTTGTCTAAATGCAACTACTCCCCACCCGGACTGTGGCCACAAGGTTCCCTGGCTTGTTGTTGCTCATGGTTTATATGAGTCCACAGCAGCTCAGTTTCTCCTCTGAAGATGGCACCTAGCATAGCCCTCTGTTTCTTTTCCAATGATGACTTATCATACATGAGGAATCAAATACTCCAACTTCATTTAAGGCTTATGAGAATATGGGCTTATCCTATGGCTACAAGTACCATTGTCTCTCATTTTTTAAAATTCTTTTTATCCATTCCTTTTATATTAGCATTCCTTGGCTTATTTTATGAATAAGTCTCATACTTCCTCCCATCAACAAATGTTTCTATCAGTATTTTATACAAGTACACTAAACAAATAAAACACTTTATAATTTTAAATATACATGTAAGATAAAAATATAGAGAACACAGTTCTTCCTTCCCACATGATTTATTTCAATTAGATTCTAGAATTACTTATAAATCCTCCCAGTAAAATTTATAGCTAATCAAACATGTACATATTATGGTAAGTATATACATATATTGACAAAATGAATAGTAAAGTGAATACACAAGACTAATAAACGTATCCAGTGTTTCGATCACGTGCATTCTATAAAATACAACCATGTTCAGTATTGTTATGCCCAGATCTGCAGAGTCCCCCAAAAACCAACAAGGAGACTGAGTCCCATATGTAAAAGCAAAGAGCCTTTACTCTAACTCAAGGTCGTGAATTCGGACTCCGCGTGCCCAACGTATTGGTGCAATCAGAGAGCCCTGAGTTGGGATGGGTTTTTATAAGAGCAGAGGAATTTCTAAGGTCCAGGACCCCTGATGGGCTGACATTTGTCTAGGGATGCCCTGACAAACAGGAGATGGGTGTGTGCTGGGCTAAGGGACATCAAGTTAGGAACTTTCTTTGGATAATCTGTTACTGGGTGGAAGGTGGGTGGTCTCAGTTTGTGATCTTTCTTGGAACCAGGTTTGCCTTAGGATAAACTGAGACTCAGGCCTATCTTCCTGTTGGTCTATAGAGCCTGTCATGGCAGGTGTGTACCAAGCTGCCTTGGGTCCTACAGTGTTATGTGTGGGGTGACTGGGCATAGGAATTCAAGGTCAATTTGGGCAGCACAACAACAGGCGTCATCACAAACAAGAACACTCTGATTTTAATGGTGTTGATTTTAAGATAATTACCTGTTTGTTGCATTCTCTAAGTTCTAATTCTGATTTCTCCAGAGTACCCTCTAACTTGATTATTTTTTGTTCCATTTCTCCTCTGTGCTCACGAATGGTCATATCCAAATGTGCAACCTAAATACAAGAAATATCAAGCTAGTTGTTCCATTTTATTACAATGCAAACACTGGTGTGGTTGGAACACACGTTTACAACAGGTATCAACACATGATAAGTTTATCCCAAATAAAGCATTGTTTCAAGTAGGATTTGAATTCATATGTATTATACATTATAGAAAGTTAAAATGGAAAATAAAAGAAAATGACTCAGGTTTCAATTTATATTGGAATAAAAACTGCTAAATAATGCTTTGTTTTTCCAACATTTAGGTCACAGCAACATGTTCAACTGCATATTCTTTGATACAGAATTTAAAAAAATCTAAAGGGTAGCAAGCGAACCCTTACACACAAAACTTACTGGTCAGGCTGAGTTGGAGTTTCATGGTAAAGAACTTTCAGCCAGGCATCTACACTGCCAGCATTTGAAGGACTATAAACTAAAAAATCTATTTATTTCTAACTTTATAAATATTTATAACCAGAAACAAAAATTGGTGACTTGTAAAACCCTTCATAATTGTCCCATGGTAAAAATTTTTATTCAAATATAATTAGGAAAAAACAACCTGAGCTGCTCTCTGCTTTAGCTCCCAGTTTCTCTCCTTAAGTGCCTGATCCATTTCAACGAGTTCTTGTTTTTTGTCTTCAATCTCCATCTTACATTCTCTAAAATTTGTCAAAAGAAAAAGATAAAGCAGATAATATAAGTACTATAATTTTTAAAGGTAGGTAAACTGAGTTATTGTTTCCATAAATTAAAAGCAACAGACTGTAGTTAATTCAGACTGAAAGGATTTAAATCAAAGGAACAATGTATAAAAAAAGTGACTGAAAACAAAAGTCAACTCACACAGAAATGGGTTCTCTGAGCAATTACGGTGGCAGCTTATCCTAATAGAGACAATATAGAGGAACTGGGGAAGACACATACATCACTCTGACTTCTACCTGCATCCATACACACCATGTGCTTCCACATGTAGGAACATGCACACACACCCATCATACATGCATGCACACACACCAAAACAGAACAGAGAAAGGCAGTATGAAATGAGGCCAGGAAATTAGGAATCTTATATAGGGCTCGGTATTCTATAGACCTGAGTTTTTGAAAACTGTGTTCTGTGGTAAAACAAGCATAAAATAGCCTATTAGCCATTTGAAAATGCATAATTCACCTGAATTAACTACATTTGCAATGTTATGCAGCATCACCATTATCCGTTTGCAGTACATTTTTTTGTACAACAAAAGGAAATACCATATGCTTCAGGGATCATTTTTTTTCTCATATTCTGTCTTCTAGCTCCTGACAACCACCAATCTTTCCTATCTCTATGAACCTATCAATTCTGGAAATTTCATATAACCAAATTTTACTAAATGTGTCTAGCTTCTCTTAGCATAATGCTCTTAGTGTTCCTCTACTTTGTAGCATGGATTATCACTATTTTAGTGCATTTTCTGAATTAATAATACTCCTTTTATGGATACATCATATTTTCTTTATTCATTCATCATTGTGGCAAATTGGTTTCTTGCCATTTTTTGGCTATTATGAACAGAGGTGCTATGAACATTTGTATAATTTTTGTTTAAATATCCACCTTCAATGCTTTTAGATATAACTAGGAAATTATTATACTAAATGATAATTTTATATTTAACTCATTGAGAAATTACAATTATTTTCCCACAGTGGCTATCACCACTTTTGTTTCCTATCAGCAATGAATCAGAATTTCACTTCTCTACATATTTCCCAACACTTGGTATGCAAGGGCTGATCTACTGAGTAATGAAATTGTGTCTCAATACTTCAGTTTTTCATTTCCAAAAGGACTTAAGATTTTACTGAGAATGTTTTAGAAAGCTATCAGAAATCTAAAAAGAAATCAATATGATATGATTTATGCTTGAAATCAGAAACATAATGAATCCTGTGGAAAGTGGATTAGCAATAAATGAAGACCATAAGGAGCCCATTATGAAGACCCAGTTGTACACCACAGAAGAAACAACAATGGACTGTGCACAGTGTTAACAGGAAGTCCATGGGTTTTAGAATATGTTTCAGAAATAAGGTTGACAAGACCTGCTAGAAAACTGGATAAAACAGAAGAGGATAATGCTACAGCCTTCTGGTTGAGCAATTATATTAGAAAGACAGGAAGGCAGACTTATAGGAAAATATATGAAAGTGTTGGCTGAGTTTGAGATGCCTCTAAAAATGTCCACTAAAAAGGGTTGGAAAGATGGTTCAATAGGAAAACACACTTGCTGCCAAGCCTGACAACCTGAGTTTAACCCCTGAGACCAATATGGCGGGGAAAAGAACTGATCATCACCATCTGCCCTTTGAGCTGCCCGTGTGCATCATGACACATGTCACACATCCACCTATGGACACAGAAATAAATAAACCGAGTATTTCCACCTTCATTCCTCTGTGTCAGTCGCTGACACCTAGAAGCATCTCTGCCAGGGATCAATGGGGGGCATTTCTGGGTGAGACTCAGGCAGGCAACACTCATTCTTCCTGTGCTCCATTACAACCACACCATTATCACCCTCAGCCCAGGAGCAGCCAGGCAATCCAGACTTACATCCACAAACCTATGGACACATGATATTTTTATAAAGAAGCAAGAAATACACACTGGAAACAGCATCTTTAATAACGGGTGCTGGTAGACCAAATGGCCATGTGAAGAAGAATGCAAATAAATCATATTTATCACCCCATACAAAACTCAACACCAAACAAAATAAAAACAAAAGATCATATACCCTGAATCTGACAAAAAAGAAAGTGGAGAATGGGCTTGAACTCATTGGCACAAAAAAAATATTCTGAGCAGGACACCATCAACACAGGCACAAAGAACAACAAATAATGGGACCTCCGGAAACTGAAAGCTTCTTAGTGACAAGGATATATCACTGGAGCAAAGCAGCAAGATGCAGAATGTAAAAAGATCTTACCTACTACATCCAGTAAAGGACTAATATCTAAAATATCAAAAAAAGGAAGAAAGAAAAAAATCAAGAAAAAAATAATCCAATTTAAAAATGGGGTATAGAACTAGGCTGAAAGTTCTCGAAAGATAAATCACAAAGGGCTGAAAAACCTTTAAGGAAATGTTCAATATCCTTAGTTATCTGGGAAATGCAAATAAAAACTACTTTTAAGATTCCATCTTCTAATAGTTAGAATGGCCAAGATCAATAAAGCAGATGACAGCTCATGCTGGTGAGGATGTGAGGAGAGGATTTACTTTATTCTTTGACAGGAATGCAAACTTGTACAGTCACTAAGCAAATCAGTGTGGCAGTTCCTCAGGAATAGATCTAGTGCCTAAGATCCAGCTATACCAGACATTCTGAGGGACACAGCAGAAGAAAGCAACTGACAAACATTGCCATTACAAGGCAGAACATATCTTCAAATTTCCTGCTTTGTGAAAAGTCTGCCAGATATTATGGGCCTATAAGCTGAAGATGGAGCCCCAACATTACAAAAAGAACTCTGGGAGACTATAGAGGCAGCCAGCTTTTTCTGTCATTACAGTTTTTGGAAGTCACTTGCTTGCACTTCCTGCTTATTTGGTGATGTGGGATTCCCCTTTGTATGCTGTGACTAGGATAAGCTGATTAATAGAGAAACTGAATTAGCCTGATAGTGTAGAGTAGAGCTAGGCAGGGAAGCTAAACTGAATGCTGGGAGAAAGAAGGCAGAGTCAGAGAGAAGCCATGTAGCCCTGTTGGAGACAGACGTGAGAATATTACCCAGTAAGCCACAGCCTCATGGCAATATATAGATTAATATAGATGGGTTAAATTAAGATGTAAGAGTTAGCTAATAAAAAGCTAGAGCTAATGGGTCAAGCAGTGATTTAATTAATGCAGTTTCTGTGTGACTATTTCAGGTCTGAGCAGCCGGGAACTAACTAGCGGCCTTTTACAACAAATTGGCGCCCAACATGTGTGAGCTAAATTCATATAAAACCTGAGAAATCTTGGAAAGGAATTCTAAACACACTCACACACACAAAACAAACAAACAAAAAACAGAGTTAAGCATGGCTTAACGCCATGGCTCCTTTAAGCGAGGTTTTCATGATTCAGCAGTAGCAGAAAAAAAAAAAAAACAAGAAGATTTGTAAATGGCAGCTTTCTGGGCTGTGCTGCTTGTGTGAACTCTGGCTCTTTCAGGAGGCCAAGCATTTAAATGGGGTTTATGGACAACATGCTGCAAGTTATTTGGTGACAGAATGGGCCAACTGGTTATCAGAGTTGAGGTGGTGAGAACAGCTCCCACCCAGCAGTCTCAGGCACTGAAGGAAATTCTACCACCATGTTGGACTGGGCAGAGCAAGCAGGCAGGGCTCTATTTCCCCTAGCAATGCCACTGCTTGGGTGCTTAAGAAGCACTTAGCATTTTAAGAAACATCCTGGTCAGGAAAGATTACAGATATGCAACAAGGAGAGATTCAGATATAAAAGACTTCTAAATGAAACACAGTGTGTTTTTAAAATGTATGTAGGCTTGGGATAGAGAAGAAATATAATATAGACAGTTATAAAAAGAAGTAAATGGTTTTTTAAAAAGGTAAAATCTTTAAAAAGAATACAGACAGCCAGAGATTAAAAGGAAAAAAAATAAGCCATATAAAGATAGAATATACACAGAGAGTCTGGATTATGTATATTATTGTGTTTCCTTTGAATTTTTTGACTGTGAAGGAGCTAAGTACAGAAAGACATTTCATTGTATGGGTTGCTAAACTAAATATATATATATTAAAGGTATCATGATTTCATAATTTTGGGTCGAAGAACTTGTTGCTTTGGAAAAGAGGTTCCCCTTTTATTTTCAGAGGATGAGAACCTGTATATTCCTTCCAGACTAATATGGTTTGATGAACCAAGACCCCCTGAAAGGTCACCATGAGCACCCCCTCAAAAAATTACTTCACCCAACAAAAAGCAGGAAGCAGTTTAAAGAGAACTATACTCTTTATACCATAAACCAACTCATGATTCTGGGAAGGATATTATAAAGTACTATAAAAAAACAGTCACCAACCATTCAGGCTGTTCAAAAACAGAGCAACAACTAACAAACTCTCAGAGGTACAAATGATCCTACCTTTAAAATGGTTAACTAAGAAACCTATATGGGTTAAGCAATGGCCTTAAACAAAAAAGAAACTTCAGGTTCTAAAACAGATGATAAAAAAAAAACTAGATGCTCAGCATATTGAAGAAACAATCAACCCTTGTAATTCTCTTGAATTTGTTGTTAAAAAAATTTGGAAACTGAAGAATGGTAACAGATCTAAGATCTGTTAATAAGGTGATTTAGCCAGTGGGCTATCTACAGTCTGGAATTCCTTTGCATTTCCTACTGCATAAAGAACAGTCTCTTAGAACTCTCAACAGAGGAATCTAAAATGGCTGAAAGACATCAAAGGAAATGTTCAACATCCTTAGTCATCAGAGAAATGCAAATCAAAATAACTCTGAGATTCCACCTTACACCAGTAAGAATGGCCAAGATCAAAAACACTGATGACAACTTATGCTGGAGAGGTTGTGGAGAAAAGGGAACACTTCTGCATTGCTGGTAGGAATGTAAGTTAGTACAGCCCCATAGGAGGTCAGTGTGGCAATTTCTCAGAAAATTAGGAAACAACCTTCCTCAAGACCCAGTAATACCACTTTGGGGTATATATCCAAAGGATGCTCAATCATGCCACAAGGATATGTGTTCAACTATGTTCATAGCAACATTGTTTGTCATAGCCAGAACCTGGAAACAATCTAAATGCCCTTCAATCGAAGAATGAATAAAAAAATGTGGTATATTTATGCAATGGAGTACTACACAGCAGAAAAAAGTAACAACAGCTTGAATTTTGCAGGAAAATGGAAAACATTTTTTTGAGTGAGGTAACCCAGACACAGAAAGACAATGATCACATGTACTCACTCATAGGTGGTTTTTAAACATAAAGCAAAGAAATCCAGCCTACAAACCACAATCCCAGAGAATTTAGACAACAATGCCAACACTAAGAGAGACTTACATAGATCTAATCTACATGGGAAGTAGAAAGTATAAAAAGACAAGATCTCCTGAGTAAATTGGGAGCATAGGGACATTGGGGGAGGGTTGAAGGAGGGAAGGGAGAGGCAGGGAGGGGAGCAGAGAAAAATGTAGAGCTCAATAAATATCAATAAAAAATTTTTAAAAAAGAATAGCCTCTTACAGTTTTTCACTTAAAAGATTGTTTCTTCACTATACCTTTACAAGAAAAAGAGAGGGGCTGGAGAGATGGCTTAGTGGTTAAGAGCATTGCCTGCTCTTCCAAAGGTCCTGAGTTCAATTCCCAGCAACCACATGGTGGCTCACAACCATCTGTAAAGAGGTCTGGCGCCCTCTTCTGGCCTTCAGGCATACACACAGACAGAACATTGTATACATAATAAATAAATAAATATTTTAAAAAAAAGAAAAAGAGAGGTCTATCTTCACAGTGCTTAATTATAATTCTCAGCCTGCTAAAAGATATGAATAGAAGATTCTCCCACAGGGAACGTCAAATAGCCCTAACCTTTGCCAATATTTTGTTAAACAGTCATTGAAAATGATATATAAGCAATTTCCTGAATCAATAGTTTGCCATTACATGGACAACATTTTAATTTCTGATTCAAATATCGCAGACAATGACTGCCAAAGATTGCTAGGAGACATTTCCAAGGTATGGCCCACTGTTGATATATGTCCTGATGACCTGATTAATTTAAACAAAATCTTAGATGGTGACAAGGACTTATGTAGTCCCAGGGAATTATCAGATGAAACTGAGAGAGAATTATATTTGTTGAAGAGAAATTAAAGAAGGCACATGTGGATTGTGTGGATCTAAATCTTAACTACATTCTGGTCTTATTACCCTCCAAACATTCCCCTTCAAGAGTTTTAATACAGAGGGAAGATACTGTCTTAGAATGGTTTACCACATAAACTGAGTAAAATATTAAAAATTTGTGTGGGCCATGTCTCTACGTTAATTATAAAAGCAAAATTGAAGCTTCATAAATTAGTAGGAATAGACCCAGCAGAAATTATAGCACCACTCACTAGTGATGAAATTAAGAACTTATGAGAAGGAAGTGAACCCTGGCAAAGAGCTTGCAGTAATTTTTTGGGAGACACTTACAGCAACTATTCCAAAAGTGAGAGAATTTGACTATTCCCAAGAGAATGTTGGCACCGAATTCTTGGAGCTTGTTTTCTTCTCAGAAGAACTGGCCTACGGGCAAAGAACTGCCCTTGCTCTGACTACTGACAATATGCATGCTATCCAAACTGCACGAGGAAGATACAAGCAAAAATGACTACTGAACCTTGTCAAGCAGGGTAGGACAGTCTTTCAAGTTTTCCTGCCTCTGAAAATGGTCTGTTAGATACTTTAGGCCTTAGCCAAAGTTGGTTGCTCTAACACTGCAAATGAGATTTTGGGTGATTTTCTAGGTAGCCAGCTGTCTCTGTCATTTCTTGTACCTTTTTGAAGTTGCTTGCTTGTACTTCCTGCTTACTCAGGTAATATTTTTTCCCTTCTCAAGTCTTTGATGGGGTTGAAGACTAGACAGTCATAACTATTTTAATCTCAAAACTTAGCTAATACATTTCAGTACAAGACTCAGACTCCTCAGGATAGGACGGCTATTGAAATAATCTCTGTTATTTGCTAATTACCGTAGACTAGACATTTAGAATGTTTTTCTTTCTTGATGTTGTTTATGTTGGTTGTAGTTTTATTTTTGTGTATGCTTATGCCTTTTATTTTCCTGGACAATACTTGATATCTGTTCTTATTGTATAGTTTTGCTATAGGTTTAGAACCCTCTTAATTAGACCAAAGTGGGAGGTGCCCATTAGGGCGTGGTCTGAGGTACTGTAAGCAAAGACAGGAAGCTTGTGTGCTCTTCACTTTTCCCTTTTCGCTAAGTTGGTGGCTGGTGTTTGGTTCGCAGCTCCCAGTGGCAACAGAGCAGAGGATGCAGCAGCCTTCTTCTTTCTTTCTTTTTTTTTTTTTTTTTTTGGTTTTTTGAGACAGGGTTTCTCTGGTTTTGGAGCCTGTCCTGGCACTAGCTCTTGTAGACCAGGCTGGTCTCGAACTCACAGAGATCCACCTGCCTCTGCCTCCCGAGAAGCAGCCTTCTTTTTGTGGGTATCCCCAATAAACATTTGTTATCCTTTATTATGGGCTCATATGGGCCTCCTTTAATTACGCTCCACCTACTCCATTCCCATCCCCCTTTCTTAGGAAGCTACTTGGACAGTGTGGAACTGATCACAGAATGAGGACAGAAGTATTAGCAGCTAAAAGTAACTTCTCTCACTTGCTTAGATGAATCATGGGATGCCCAAAAACAAAACAAGACATTCAACAACAGTATTTGTGATATGGTCCAACGGACTCAAATTAATCACAGAGATGCCTGTAATTATGTTATCCTTTCTTACTATCTAACTCACCTAAGTTCAGCAGTGAGGTCCTTGATTGTAGTGTACTTTTCCTCTAATGATAACTGAGCCTTTTGTAGTACGTCTCTCAGTTCCTGTAGTTGTCTTAAGGTACTTTTCAGTTCTCCGTGAGCATTCTGCAGTTCAGTTTCGAGGGCTTCCCGTTTCTGCACGGTATCTGTTAGTTCAGCTTCAGTGTGGTGCTGCAACCTTTCTAACTCCTTCACTGTTGAGAATACAGAATCATTTAAGAACCATATGTAAACCATGAGCTGGAAAGATGGATCAGTTACTAAAACACCAGCCCTGCAATCACGAGGACCTCAGTTAGATATCAAACACCCATACAAAAGACTGTGTATTGCCCTATTAAGTGCTGGTAGAGACAGACAGACAGCTGGAGCTCATTGGCCAGCGAGCCTTGCCAATCATAAAGTCTCTGTCTCAAAAAATAAGATGGATAGCAATCTAGGAAGATACTTAAAATCAAACTCTGGCCTCTACATGCACATACACAAAAGTGCACACTATCACAGGACATGTAAATAAGATACGAACAAAAGAATATTCAATCTGAGAGCTGGAATCTATAAAACTCTTGGTTTATAGAGTGCTTGCTTAGAATGCACAAGGCCTGGGACCTAATCCCCAGCACTGCATACACAAAGCATGCTGGTCCCTGTCTATAATTTTAACACTAAAGAGGGGGAAGTAGGAGGATCAGAAGTTCACTGTCTTCCTCTGCTACCTGAGGAGATCTTGGCAAAAAAAAAAAATCTGATAGAACTTTACAAATAAATAAGACTATTTTTATTAATTTATAAGACACAAAATACTGAACACTATCCCTTTTAGCCTCATTACCCCAACTGCTGATTTTATTCCACTTAAATATAATTAATGTCTTAGTCAATGTTCTGTTATGAAGAGAAATCATAACCAAGCCAACAATTAGGATGGAAAACATTTAATTGGGGTCTTACTTACAGTTTCAGAAGTTTAGTTCATTATCATCATGATGGGGAACATGATGGCACTCAGGCAGACAATGGAGACTACCCCTACTAACACACGTCCTCCAACTAATCTTCCTCAAATTCTACCACTCCTGATAACTAATTCAAATATATAAGCCCATGGAGGCCACTCTGACTCAAACCATCACACACAAATAAAATTCTATGTAAGTCAAATTAAGCTAACTAGTTACTCACCTGCATTTGTTCTCTTTTCGAGTTCTGTCTTTGTCTGATCTAAAATCATATCTAACTGAGAAAGATGTATGGATTTATTTTCCCCATCTCGTTTCAGATGTATTATTTCTTTTTCCATTTTAGACAGCTCTTCTTTGTACTGATCCATCTCAAGTTTAGCTTGTCTAATTAAAAATAAACAATAGAACAGGCAATTTGGAAGCTTTACACCAAAAGTCTTCTCTCTAACTTTAAGTCTACAAAATTTATTATGTTAAATATTAGCAAGATCTCTACTCAGAATCATAAGTCACATACTATACTTTTAAAACTACTCCAACTGAAGTATTATTGTTCTTTACACCAACACCACTCAAGGGCCAGCATTGTTCTCAGTCTAACTACATATAGCCTTACAAAGTTTCATTTATATATATATATATATATATATATATATATATATAACCATGTGATATTTTAATTATCTAAAATAATAACTAAGAGGCTAAGTAATCAAATTACCATAAATACATTACTTTTATGGAACCAATCATTTTTATTTAAGACTTATTCTTAGGTTGTATTTTTTAGCTTTAAAAGTGACTAGAGTTAATCTTGTATCCTGCTACATTACTGAAAGTGTTTATGAGTTGTAGAAGTTTCTTGGTAGAATTTTTAGGATTGCTTATGTAAGCTATCATATCATCAGCAAATAATCAAATAAAAAAGGCCAAATATAAAAATCAATCAAATAAATAAATAATCAAATCAAATAATAATCAAGTAACCCAATAAAAATAATCAAATTAAAAAAATCAAATAAACCAATAAAAAATGGAGTACAAACCTAAACAGAGAACTCTCAGCAGAGGAATCTAAAATGGCTGAAAGACACTTAAGGAAATGCTCAACATCCTTAGTCATCAAAGAAATGCAAATCAAAACAACTCTGAGATTCCCCTTACACCTGTAAGAATGGCCAAGATCAAAAACACTGATGACAACTTATGCTGGAGAGGTTGTGGGGGAAAGGGAACACTTCTGCACTGCTGGTGGGAATGCAA
>NC_022027.1:57555928-57556534 GCF_000317375.1 Microtus ochrogaster | reverse complement strand
TCATGGCTCTATATGCATCAAGGTTTAGTTGGGATGATAATATATTTAAACATGGTGCACTAAGTAATATACACAATAACTATCCAGAGGTGGCAGTAATGTCAAGCCACTAAAATATTGTTTTGTTCTAAAGTGTTAGTATTGGCTAGAGATAGATTCCACCTTTATTTCACTTTTGAGGAAGTATTTCTTTCTTAATAAAGTTGAATTAATAGAGCATTAATAAACATTTAAGAGGTTAAAAATATTAACTACATAATCAATACTACTCAGATTTTAAGTATAAGGCAGATTTAAACCCATCAGTCTCTTAGAAACACTCCCCTTTGTTATCTCAGGGTCACTGAAAGCAAGCATGACTGAGATAAGAAATAGCATTAAAGGGATTACTATGCTAAATACCAGACTCTTGAAACTTGATATTATGTAACTGAAAAATAAAAACAAAAAAACTTTTGGTTTCAGAGCAGGTCTAGATATACTTATATACCCTGATTTGGGTTTCATCTTCCTCATTTTAAAACCTACAATAAACACATCATAGGTTTAAGATTAATGAATTAATGTATCTACCTAGAACAAAGAAGGTAGATGTTCAATAAATTG
>NC_022027.1:57553962-57555278 GCF_000317375.1 Microtus ochrogaster | reverse complement strand
TATCTACCTAGAACAAAGAAGGTAGATGTTCAATAAATTGTGAGCTGGATTTTATGTATATGCCTGTTTACATGTTCTTGTGTGTGTATGCACATACACAGGCACATAAACGTATGTGCACATGCATAAAAAGTCAAGCGTCTTCCTCAATCTCCCCTCACTGTAGTGATGACTTATTTGTACTTTAATAAACAAAGCTATCCTGAAGATCAGAACGCAAAGCAAAGCTACTAGAGGACGGAAGTGGTAGCTCACACCTTTATTCCCAGAGCTTGGGAGATGGATCCCCAGAAGGATCTCAAGGAGTTCAAGGCTACCCTGGCTACAAAAGACTGAGCCACAAACAGATCCAGGTGGTGGTGGCTCACACCTTTAATCCCAGTGTTTGGGGGTCACACACCTTTAACCCCAGCACTAGGGAGGTAAAGACAGGAGCAGTATGGCTGGGTGGAAAGAGGAAGATAAAGGGCAAGAGACAAGAACTCAGTGGAGTGTCTAGTCTGAGGATTTGTGGAGACAGGGTCTCGCCCTTTTGGTATGAAAATTTGGTAGATGTAAAAGGTCTCTCTAGGGTGGTGGGGGTGGTGCACACCTTTAATCCCAGCACTCGGGAGGCAGAGGCAGGCCAGTCTCTCTGAGTTCGAGACCAGAGAAACTCTGTTTCAGAAAAAAAAAATACTCTAGTGGCTTATTGCTCTCCTCCTCTGATCTTCAGCTTTAACCCCTTATCTGTATCTGTCTCTGGGATTTTGTTATTCATGCTACTAAGCTTCACCTTTTTTATTTTTTTAAGATATGGTCTCTTATTGAATCTGTAAGAGAGTTTTACAGATCCAGCATTTCAGCTAATCAGGGATCCTCCTCAATGGTGTGATTACAGGAGCAGGCGACATTGCAGGGCTTCCAACATGAGTGTTAGGAGCATGAACTCAGGTCCTCATGTTTATGTAGAAAGCATTTTAACAACTGAGCCCAAGCTGAATTTTAATTCTGTGTGATATGGGATACCCTTCTATATGCTGTGAATATTTTTTTATTACCATTGGTTAATGAAAAAGCTGATCTGGTCAATAGCCACACTTAATAGAGCCAGTGGGGAAAAAACAAGCCAAGATAAAGGGAAAAGGAGGGTAGGTCAGGGAGGTAACACCATGGCCAAGTGGCAATACACATATTATTAGAAATGGGTTAATTTATATGTAGAGCTAGACAGTAATAAGTCTGAGCTAATAGGACAAACAGTTTGTAATTAATATAAGCCTCTGAGTGGCTATTCGGGAACTGACGGGCAGGAGAGAAACCCACACTTAAATCTG
>NC_022027.1:57552626-57553676 GCF_000317375.1 Microtus ochrogaster | reverse complement strand
GCCTTGTTTCAAAAACAAAATAAAGGAAAGCAAGCAAAAGTATCAGAGAATAATATAGTAGTAAATATTAGAAACGGTGAGCTCTAGGGTAAACTGCGGGGATGTCTGAAGCATGAGAGAAATATAATAGAGAAGAAAGTTTAAAAAAAACAAAAACTCAATTCAAAACATGAATCAGTTAAATGAATACTAACTAACTAGAGCTGGTATTGGAGAGAACAATAAACAAGATAGACTATAAATGTCAGCAATAAGGAATGATATTATTCTATTACATAAGTTCAGAGTACACCTTTGACTCTCTGGTACAAGAACATGGGGAAAAGTTTTTTAGTATATAGAAGCAAGAGAATAAGTAAGTCCTCAGTATAATATAAGAGTTTTATTATAGTAAGAGAAAGGAAAAGTCAGAGAATATAGAGGATGTATATAAATTCCAGACGGTACAACGGAAGTTTTCAGAAATTGGCATGGGATGGGATAAAAGAGCAATGGGTCTTGATTTGGATATCTAGCATAAACAAGGATAAGTTAGAATCTGAATAGATTTAATGTCTTCACAAAAGTCAATGGTGGGAAGGCTGTGTTAGTGGCTAGATACCTGGCAATAGGAAAGTGTAGCACGAATTCTAATTGGTCTTAACAATAAAAACCTGGAGTCAGATATTAGGGGTAAACATTGAGAGATCAGAGAAGCAGTGCAGTCAGCCACTACAGAGACCTTTTATCTCTATCAAATTCTCAGACTGCAGGAGTAATCCTGTCTCTACCAATCTCCAGACTACATCCTCAGACTGCATCTGAGCTCCTGTTTCCTCCGGCTTTATATTCCTCTCTCCGCCCAGTCATATCACTTCCCATCTCCACCTCCCTGGTACTGAGATCAAAAGTTGGGCCATCACCGCCTGGCTCTGTTTCTCTTTGAGACTGAATCCATATAGTATAGCCCAGAGTGGCCTTGACTAGAAAACCATCTGTCTCTGTCTCCCGAGTCCTGAGATTAAAACGTGTGCCACCACTGCCTGGCTTCTAGCAGCTTAGTTCTGCTCT
>NC_022027.1:57550057-57551669 GCF_000317375.1 Microtus ochrogaster | reverse complement strand
TGCTACAGGAACATAGGTTATGAAGAAATTAATTCCTCACATAAATATCTCACTGGATTATTATCAAACTCTGAAACTCAGACATTACTGATAACAAAATTGAGAAGGAAATATAAAATTGTTATATTCAAGTTTTACCTGACAGTACCAGTAAGCTCGATAATTTTTTGCCTTTTCACATCAGCATCGTGTATGGCTGTTTCATGTTTCTCTTCCATTTTTCTCAACTTTTCTGCTGAGCTTTCCTTTAGTCTCTGAAGCTCTTGTTCCTGCTTTGATACCTGAAAAGCCAGTTTTCAGTTAAGTGCTTAAATTCAATTACACCCCAACATTATACAGAAGAAAAATACTTTCATAAGATTATAGTCTAACCTATCATTTAGTTTCAAGATGTATTCCAAAAATCAAAGTAAGCTTGGTGTGGTAGAATTTAACTACAGTCTTAGATACTGGAAAGGCTGAGGCAGAGAGACTGCCTGATTGCCTGAGTCGAGGAACTCAAAACCAGTCTGGGCAATATAAAAAGACCCCATTTCAAAAATTAAATTTAATAATAACAGTATAATTAAAATATAAATCAGGATGCTTTGAAACCAGAAAAGCATAACTAACTATTTAATAGATAAGTCATTCATAATCACTTCCTGTTTTTACAGAAGTGAGCACATTGAACAGTAAGTAACAGCTGAGTCTGGTGCTTGTGTGCTACAGGTGAGACCCTGAATCCCTCATCAGCAACACAATGAAGAAAAGGGAAGAAAAAGATAACAGAGAGGAAGTACACAATAGTAAAAATTTCCCTTTCTGTTATCCCCGATGAGAAGAGTTCTTTTGAGCCGGGCAGTGGTGGCGCACGCCTTTAATCCCAGCACTCAGGAGACAGAGGCAGGAGGATCTCTCTGAGTCTGAGGCCATCCTGATCTACAGAGCAAGATCCAGTACAGCCAAGGCTACACTGAGAAACCCTGTCTCAAAAAACAAAACCGAGTTCCTTCTTCTTATTTCAAAAAAAGGGAGAGGGTGGTTGAAGATGAATTCAGACTTTCTGTCTCTCTCTCTCTGTCTCTTTGTCTCTGTCTATATATATACATACATATACATACATATATATGACAAAAAGTTATGATTATCCTAAAATCAGAAAATGTATGTTTTTATAACTTTTTCTTTTGAAAGATAAAACAGAATATATATGAAAGATATTGAGACAAAGTTGATATTGAATAAAAGAAAAAAGATTACTCGCCTTTAATCCCAACACTCAGGAGGAAGAGGCAGGCAGCATCTGTAAATCTGAGGCCAGCCTGGTCTATAGAGTGAGTTCCAGGAGAGGCTTCAAAGCTACAGAGAAACCCTATCTTGAAAAACAAACAAAAAAGACAAAAAAGAAAAAGAAAGAAAAAAAAAGAAAAAGAAAAATTAAGACTCTAGAATCAAAGTGTTAGGAGTCTTTCAGTGGAATGATGACTTCTTCATTTTCTTTAAACAAATCTTTGCTGTGGTCTTGGAGACTGAACCCACAGTCTTGTGTGTACTATACAGCCACTGTACCACAAGTTACAATCCCACGATCATAACTTACATGTGTAGCTCAGCAGCAGTTCTATTTTGG
>NC_022027.1:57537744-57549033 GCF_000317375.1 Microtus ochrogaster | reverse complement strand
ATGAAGATAGGGTTGTTCCTATAAAAGGTATGGATACAGGAAGATGCTGACAGGGCTCGCTCTTGTTTGGCATCATTGTGAAATGTTCCCATGCGATGCATTGTTTGGGCTGGCTAGGATTCTGAAACATATTTCTTTCTGAGAAGGAAAGCATTTTAATACTTATGGACTGGTGTGGTAGTTTAAATGTAATTGGGTCCTATAAATCCATAGGGAGCAGCACTATTGGGAGGTGTGGCCTTGTTGAAGAAATAGTGTCACTGTGGGGGTGGGCTTTGAGGTCTCTTTTGCTTAAGCTTTGGTCAGTGTCACACAGATCACCTCCTGTTGCCTGCAAGATACAGGACCCTTCGCTACAGCTACAACACCATATCTGCCTGTACTTCACCATGTTCCACCATGATGATAATGGACTGAACCTTTCAACTGTAAGCAAGCCACACCAATTAAATGTTTTCTGTTATAAGAGCTGCCATGGTTATAGTGTCTCTTTATAGCAACAGAAACCCTACGACAGTTGATCAACTATTCTTACGTGACCTTTTACTTTGAAGTCATAAACAGCTTTCTTTAGGTACTGAGACCACACACCATCATCTCATCTTTTACTGTAACAGGAAGGAGAATGCTCTGTGCAACCCATCCCAGAAAGGGAAAGTCAGAGGTAGCTCTGGATTGATCTACATTGCATTTAATGAACCTTCTTTTCCATTTATAGATATAAAACCAAAATTACTACATAATAAAATCAGGTGATATTTATCATACTACATAATGTTAATATTATAGTAGTTTGTAAAATTATATCATAACAAATTGATCCAGAATATTCATATTCCAACACATAAAGTAATAACAATATCAACTACAAAACTTCTCTACAAATATTTAAGGTCTTAGTATGCTGGTCTCCAAAATTTCTTTAAAAGACATCTTTTAGGTAGGTATGATGGTGCATAGGTAAAATCCCAGCCCTTAGGAGGCTAAAGCAGGAGGATTATGACTTAGAAGCTGCCTAGAGGCTACACAGCAAGGCCTTGCCTGTGTATGTGGGTGGATGCTGGGGTTGTAGAGATAATAAGACAACTCTTAATAAATGGTGTGGGACCATGGTCTATAGTCTGTCAATTATATTTTAAATAAACGCTGATTGGCCAGTAGCCAGGCAGGAAGTATAGGCAGGACAAGCAGAGGAAGTAGAGGCGGGTCAATGAGAACAAGAGAATTCTGGGAAGGAGGAAGCCCATTCCTCTGCAGTCCTAGCCCAGCCACAGAAGAAGCAAGATGTGACTACCTCACTGAAAAAGGTACTGAGCCACATGGCTAACACAGATAAGAATAATGGGCTAATATAAGTTATGAGAGTTAATAAGAAGCCTGAGCTAGTGGGTCAATCAGTTTATGATTAATATAGACCTCTGTGTGATTTCTTTGGGACTTAACAGCTGTGGGAACTGGGCAGGACAAAAGCCTTAGACAACAAATGAAAGTCTTAATTTTTGTTTCATGTGTGTGTACATGTAGAGGGAAGAGGAAAACTTGGAGGAGTTCTCTCCTTCCACCGTGTGGGTTCTAGGGAGAGCACACAGGTTTTACTTGCCAAGCCAACTCTTCAGCCTTTTAGAAAAGGTCTTTAGTAACTGAAAATTTTACTCAATAAAGTTTAATTGTTAAACCTAATTTTTTAAAAAAAATAGTACCTCACTGTGTAGCCATTGATGGCTTAAAACTAAGTAGCTCAGGCCTGCCTACAACTCACCATCCTCGTGAGTAGCAACCCAAGGGCTGGGAGTTTAAGTCTGTACCACCACATCCACCTTCTAAAGCTGATTCTTAACTCTTCAAGTAAGAAGAAACAATTTTTTTTAAGTTTTGCCAGCACAAGGGTGGTAGAGGTAGGTGGATCTCCAAGTTCAAGGCTAGCCTGGTCTACAGAATGACTTTTAGGACTGTTTCAAAAAACCACAACCACCAACAACAAAAAGTTTTGAAAAATTTTAAACTCCTACGTCTAAAACAATGCTTTAAATATTATTCAATTTATATTAAAATTACTATGTAATAATTATAACTTACTATTTTGATGGCCTAAAAATAAGTGAATTTGAATTCTAAGGTATTATATTTTATGCTATACTGAAATAAAGTCTGTTCTTTAAAGAATATATAATTTAAAATATGTTTTTAGTGTTATATATATAAAGGCTACACTGGTCTACAAAGTGAGTTACAGGACAGCCTGCACTGTTAGACAGAAACCTTGTCTCAAAACAAACAAATATTACATTTAATGTCCTCTTTCTACAGATGTATGTTTAGAGCATATGAAGGCAATGAGGATGTAACTCAGTGGGGCGTCTGCCTAGTGTGTGAGGTTTGAGTGAGAATGACTCCCAGAGGCACAGATATTACAATACTTTGTCCCCAGTGGGAGGAACTATTTGGGAAAGATTAGGAAGTGTGTGACATTGTTAGAGCACGTGTGTCACTGGGGGTAAATTTAAAGTTTCAAAAGACACAGCCATTCCTAGTTAGTTCTCTGCCTCACAACAGTGGCTACTGCTCCAGTGCCATTCCTGCTGCTACGCTCTGACACGTTTGGTGGTCAAGGACTCACCCTCTGAAACTGGAAGTCCCAAATAAACTCTTCCTTCTCTAAGTTGCCTTGGTCATAGTGTCTTATCATAGTGGTAGAAAAGTAATTTGATACCCAGCACACCTTTCCCAGCACCATATAAACATACACAAATGTTTGTACACACCTGTAATCCTAGCACTTGATAATCAGAAGCAGGAAGATCATAAATTCTATACCATCAGTTATATAGGGAGTCTGAGGCTAGCCTTGGATACCCTAGGCCAACCTTGTCTTTCAATAACCCAAACAAAATAAAGCATATTGAGAAAAATTAAAAAATTAACAATACCAACAAGCATTTGAAAATTTTGCTAAATAAAAGAATAATTTACCTCTTCAGACTTCTTCTTCAGCTGTTTTTCAAATTTTTCCTTATTTCCTTCCAACTGATTCAAATGCAAAGCAAGTTCTTCCTTACAGATTTCTAAAGCTGAGTCCAGTTGTCTGACCTAAAGTTAAAAAAAAAAGCAAAGTATAAAATAAAAAAAAAGAAAGAAAAGAAAAATCAAGGCACTTGGGAGGGAGAGACAGGTAAATCTCTATGAGTTCCAGGGTAGCCTGATCTACACAGTGAGTTCAGGACATCCAGGGTTATGTAGAGAGACGCTGTCTCAAAAAACAAAACACTGAATTATTAATTAATGAATATTTATTATTTGTACAATATTTAACAGATTGATCTCCTAAGGTTACTTTACCACTTGAAACACTAAAATCAGGTCAGTAAGATAGCTAAGTTAGCAAAGGCACTTTCCTGTGCAAGCCTGGTGACCTGAGACTGACTCCCAGAACCTCTAGTGGAAGAGAGCAATCAACTCAGCAAAGCTCTCCTGACCTCCACCCATCTGCTGCAACACCTGCACACATGCACTGCAGCAAACAATTGCAGCACACAGAGTAATACACAAAATTTAAACCTGAGATAGATCTATTCAGAGTATGAAATGATCTGACAGGAGAGACTGGCTGAAAAAGCTCATTCATCAAGGCAAACCAGGGAACTAGGAGAAGCACAGAACAGTCCTGAACAACACAGGCACAGCAGCACGTTCTAAAAAGAGGGATTGTGCTCAGGCAAGGCAGTAGGAAGGACAACAGTGAAACACTTGAAGTTTAAATTTGTAAGGAATAAGTCATTTGAAATAATGTCAAATAGAAACCCCAAAACACTCCCTTAAGAAGGCAAGCTTATTATTTATTTCTTAAGCCTAGACCAATGAAATAGGAAAGTGAGTACAGATACCCTACAAATGTTGTTAAGATGAGAATATTTGGAAATGTTGGTTTGTGAAGAAAAAATTTATCACACAGGAAAAACATCTTCTTTGCTTAGTACCTGTGAAAAATATTCTTTAAAAATCCAGGGGCTGGAGAGATGGCTCAGAGGTTAAGAGCATTGCCTCTTCTTCTAGAGGAGTTTGATTCCCAGAAACCACATGGTGGCTCACAGCCATCTGCAATGGGGTCTGGTGCTCTCTTCTGGTACACACAGACAGAATATTGTATACATAATAAATAAATAAATATTTTTAAAAAACCAATAACATGACTCAAGTGTTTATGTGTTATGTGTAATGCTTTGTGTTATCTAATATTAAAGAGCAAATCAAATTTAGTAACTAAAAAAAAATTAGCTCAAAAAAGCTGCCATTTTGAATGACTATCTCAGTTTTAAAAAAAAACCGTTGTCCTAGTAACAACAATTTTTAAAGATTAACATTTTTAAATTGTGTGTATGTGTCTGTCTGCCTGTCTTTCTGTGGATTTGTGCACATGTGAATGCAGGTGTCAGAGCCCCCTGGGGCTGAAGTTAAGAGGCAGGTGCAAAGATACCCAGGGTGAGTGCTGGGAACCAGATTGGAGTCCTTTGTAAAAGAAGTTTATCTGCGAGAGAAAACCATCTCTGAAGTCCTTAGTTTTAAAATTTTAACAGCTGTGTTAATCCACACAAGCACAGTGGTACAGGCCTTTAATCCCAGCACTCTGGAGGCAGAAGCAGACAGACCTCTGAGTTTGAGGCCAGACTGGTCTAAAGAGAGATCTAGGATGACCAGTGCTATGTAGAGAAACCCTGTCTAGATAGACAGGCAGGCAGGCAGGCAGGCAGACATACAGACAGACAGAAAATAGGAAAGCAAAAACCCTTGTTATGTTATCTCTCTTAAGCAAGAGAATGGGCATTAGTACCTGATAATAATACAATAAATTACTCTGATAGGATTCATTAAAAGATGATAAAACCCATTGTTACAAGGTTACTGAGAATTCAGACATCCCCAAAGACAGTCCAATAAAATTCCTCTTAAACTAGTGACATCTGAGGGCTGGGCTGTGGTTCAGTGGAAGAAGACAGCATACATAAGGACAACATGCCTGCTGGGCAGTGGTAGCGCAGGCCTTTAATCCCAACACTTGGGAGGCAGGCAGAGCTCTGTGAATTTGAGACCAGCTTGGTCTACAGAGAGAGTTCCAAAACAGCCAGGGTACACAGAAAAAGCCTGTTTAGAAGAAACAATAACAAACCGGGCAGTGGTGGTGCATGCCATTAACCTCAGCACTCAAGAGGCAGAGACAGGCGGATCTCTATGATTTTGAGGCCAGACTGGTCAACAGTGCAAGATCAGGGACAGCCACAGCTGTTACACAGAAAAACCTTGTCACAAAAAAATAACAACAAAAAAGGCCAGGCAGTGGTGGCGACCTCAACCTCGGCACTCAGAAGGTAGAGATCTCTGTGAGTTCAAGGTCAGCCTCAGCTACAGAAGGCAGTACATTCCAGGACAGGTTCCAAAGCTGCAGAGAAAACCTGTCTCAAAAACCAAAAAAGAAAGAAACAAACAAACCAAACAAACAAACAAACAAAAACCAAGAAAAACCAATTAAAAAAAGGACAGCATATATAAGGTCCTGGGTTTGATATTTAAAAAAAAAATGTCTAAGATACATCAATCACTACACGTTCATGAAGTTGTCAAGACTAACACAGAAGATGGCTAGATATTCTGAAAGTCTAAAAAGTTCCAAGGTTATACTGATGTGTTAACTAGCAGAACTATAAAGAATATTTAGGTAATTGGGAAACTGTTAAACAACACCTTCCCTCAGGCGGCTACCAAAAAGCAAGAATGTGTATGGGAAAGGTGATGCATATATAAGCACCATGGATGTGGTGAGGGGATGGTGATTTAAGTACAGCTATAGCTTTAGTGACAGAGTAGCCAGGTGTTCCTTGTACTGTTCTTTGAATTCTTTTGTGAGTTTGACATTTTAAAAACAGAGTTATGTAAAAATTAATAAATCAAGCAAAACCAATGAATAACAAAAAGATTTATGTTACAAAATTTATCTTAATCCTATGTAAATAATCAACATGTACTGTATATAAACTTCTTGTACATGAATAAAATCAGAACAACTAGTGTGCTGCACCAAATGACCTCCTCTGGTGCACAGTGACAACCCAAGGATGCGCAGCTTCAGTAATGCTTATTTGTCCACAGATTCATTGGGAGAGGCAGAGAATCCGAAGAGAAAGTAAACAGAAATTATAGGAAAGAAAGAAATATAATTTAAACCTAAGGCATAGTCTTTCAACAATCTATTTAACAGGTAACAAACACATTTGTTAACTTTATGGATATTGTTACCTGTTCAAAATTACTTTATTTATGTTGGTGTTAGGAATCAAATGCAGGGCTGTAAACACACTTGGCAAGGGGCCTAATACTGAGCAACATCTTCAGACTCATCAAACTTTTAGTACTCACTGACCACTCTTGAAAATGCAATTTTAAACTGACAGTTTTAGGGCTGGAGAGATGGCTCAGTGGTTAAGAGCATTGCCTGCTCTTCCAAAGGTCCTGAGTTCAATTCCCAGCAACCACATGGTGGCCACAACCATCTGTAATGAGGTCTGGTGCCCTCTTCTGGCCTGCAGGCATACACACAGACAGAATATTGTATATATAATAAGTAAATAAATACATATTTTTAAAAAAACTGACAGTTTTAACTTTCCTACACACAGTTCATATATGAGCCTTGAAATTAACAAATAGAATCTTGCAAAGGTACTTGGAAAGGATAATAAGATAATCAGGAACAAGGACCCCAGACTGTTATTTTATTGCTACGGATATTCCAGGTTGAAATGGTTTGTACTGAGCCAGTGTGGAGGAGCTCTGGCACTGCTGCACTGCTGAGGACAGAAAGCTGCACAGACAGCACAAAGGAAGACTGCGGAACAGCATCTAGGCCTGCCAGGCAGAGGAACAACTGGAGAGCTGCCATAAACGGGCTGCCCATGCATGCTTAAGCATTGCCGGGGCATGAATGATGATGACGGTGGTGGCGCATGCCTTTAATCCCAGCGCTTGGGAAGCAGAGGCAGGTGGATCTCTGTGAGTTTGAGGCCAGCTTGGTCTACAAAGAGAGTTCCAGGACACCTAGGGTTACACAGAAAATCCTGTCCCAAAAAGCAAAATAAATAATTAAAATTACAAAATTATTTATATTTGAACTAAGGAATTTTGCTTCTATATTTCTTCCTCATATTTATTTTTTCCCCAAATTAAAAACTCATTAAAAGCATCAAGGAAAAAAAATTCAATGTATAATTCATTCATTTTCTGATTTCTTATCTCTTATCTGGCCATTAATATATGGAAATTCCTTACTAAATGAAGAACTAGAAGTTTAATAGCTATTGAATATTATTTAACAAAATAGTTTCATGCCTACAACATTAATATTTATCTACCTTTTTTATTTTTTCCTTCTTGTTTGAAACAAGGTTCTTAGATGGCCTGGAACACACTGTATAGACCAGGCCAGCCTCAAACTTTCAGAAATCCTCTAGTCTCTTCTCCCACGTGCTAGGGTTACAGACAGGGGCTACTATGACTGACTTGTATGCTAATATTTTAAAATTAAGTTTACTCTTATGTAAGTAAATAAACTGATATGACAGTAAATGTTAAATAATTGTTGAATTCTATAGGAATGACTATAGTGAGACAGTCAACATTACATTTAAACTTTAGACTTACTATGCCTGAGAGACAAAAAAGAAAAAAATGCCTCTAACATGTAAGCCCCTTGTTGTGGGATAATCTTCCTGGACATTGTGGAGATGTAAGGTTTTTACCTCATCTGCCTAAGGCACCTTCTGATTGGTTTAATAAAGAGCTAAACAGCCATTAGCTAGTCAGGAGAGGATAGGTGGGCCTTCTGGGCAGAGACAGGAACTCTGGGAAGAATCTGAGAGGTAGGAATTCGCCAGTGAGACACAGAGGAAGTCAGATGTACAGTATGGAGAAGAAATAATGAGCCACATAGCAGAATGTAGATTAGTATGAAAGGGTTAATTTGTTTTAAGATCTAGTTGGGAACAAGTCTAAGCTAAGGACAAGTTTTCATACTTAATAAAAAGTTGCCACATCATTATTTGGGAGCTGACGGTCCATGCTATACGGATGTATCATAGCAGCCCACTTCCCTTCCCCAGATGTTAAAGAGTGTCCATAAACTGACTGGTCCTGTAAGACAGTAGATCTGTTCCCGCAGGATAGCAGACTAACTCAGTCTCCATTTTTGTAATCAAACTGCTACTCTGCTCAAAGATGACTAGGACAAGTGCAAGACATAAATTAGACCCTGCCTACGTGTATACAAAATACACCAGACTGACCCTGCCTACATGTATACAAAATACACCAGACTGACCCTGCCTACATGTATACAAAATACACCAGACTGACCCTGCCTACGTGTATACAAAATACACCAGTCTCGTGGCTTTTCCTTTTCAGCTTTGGGCTGATATGGCTAGGTGATAAATCTGGGGAGCATTCAGGTTCAGTCCTGGCTGCACATTGTACATCAATATTTAAAATATACAGCCTATTATTAAAATGTATTTATGGTCATAGTGAATCTCTAAGTAACTCCAGACCCATAACAACAAATAAAGACATAACTGTTGGGCTGGGAAGATAGCTCACAATAAGCGTGGAGATCAGAGTTCAGATTTCCAGCACTCAAGTACAAAGCCAGTTATGGCAGCATGCATGTGTATCCAATTCTACCATTAGGGAGGCAGAGACAGGCAGATCACAGCCAGACTAAATAGCTGAATTGGCAAACTCCAGGTTTGGTGACATATCCTATCTCAAAAAAAAAAAAAAGGGAACGAGGAAGAGACCTGATTTCAACTTCTAACTTCCAATCACACATATGCATATATACTACACACACAAGCTGTGGGAAATGCTCTCCTACACTTTAAAGGTTTGTCACACATATTGGCTTAATAAAACTCTGATTGGCCAGCATCGAGGCAGGAGACATAAGTAGGGCAACCAGACTGAGAGAATTCTGGGAAGAGGAAAGGCGGTGGCCACCCAGACGCAGAGGAAGAAAGATGAGAACACTGCACTGAGAAAAGAAATGTGGTTAAACATAGGTAAGAATTATGGGTTAATTCAAGTTCTAAGAGTTAGTTAATAATAACGCTGAGCTAAAAGGCCAAACAGTTTTTAATTAATGTAAGTACCTGTGTGTTTCTTTGGGACTGAACAGCCGCAGGACCAGGCAGGACAGAAACCTCTGTTTACACAACACAAACATATTCTCTCATTCTCTCCCCCTCCTGCCTTGAAGACATATTGTTTACATAGGTATATACAATCATAAAACAGAGTATAAAAAGAATTCTAGGCAAAAGTAGTCATCTTTATATTGAAGGTATTTATGGTACAAGATGACAGGATATTTAGACCTACTAGCACAAATAAAAATATAATGAATATATAGTAGTTCTTCCATTTTTACAAGAGAAACATTCCAAAGATTATAGGATTGAATACTAAATATACTCCTTTTTCATACAGACAGACACACATTTAATGCCTTTTATATCTTAATTAAGCATTTATCATGCTCTGTGGCTACAGCTATTATACTGTGAGGTACAACAGTAAAATTAGTACTTTTTGTTTCTTAAATTTGTTTAAATTATATTTATTTGTGTGTCGGTAAGGGAGATATGTGTGCATGAACCCTGCTCCTTCATAACAAAAATAAGTTTTGATAACATTCACAATTTTATATGAAAAACAAAGTATTTAAAAATATGTTTGTGTGTGTGTATGTGTTTATGCATGCAAGTACTCTCAGAGGCCAGAAAGGGTGTGGGAGCTGGAGTTACAGGCAGTTGTAACTGCCCAGCAGGCTGCTAGAACAAAACTCAGGACCTGTACAAGATTAGCATACAAAAACCAGGTGCGCAGCACTCAGGAGGCAGAGGCAGGAGGATCTCTGTGAGTTTGAGGCTAGCCTAGTCTACGAGAACTAGTTCCAGGACAGTTGGAACTGCTACACAAGGAAACCCTGTCTAGAAAACCCAAAACAAAACAAAACAATAAAACCAAAGGCGTACACAATCTTAATCACTGAGCCAATTCCTTAACCACTTAATTGACGTTTATATATTACAATTTTAATAATTTATTGGAAAAAAGCCATAAAAATGTCTGTAATAGTAAAACAGAGGCCTGATAAGCTGGCTTTAGCAGATAAAGATTCTTGTCTCCAAATCTAATTACCTGAATTCTATTCTTGAGATCCATTTATGATAGAAGGAGAAAACTAACTCTTGCAAGTTGTCCCATGACTTCACACTCATGCCATGGCATGTGTATGCACACAAACACACACACACATACACAAAAAGTATACTATACTAGCCTTGATTGTTTCTTCAGATACATGAATTTGCAATGCTTTCAAAGCTTCATCTTTCTTCGTATTTTCTTTTTCCATTTCCTGTAAACAAATTTTGATAGAAAAAATGTTTGCAAATAAATATTGAGAGTATATTAAATATATGCTACAGAAACATAAACTTAAAATGCTAGCTTTCAAATAGTACTTTTAAAAAGAAGACTTTACCACTTTACTTTCCGTCAATAGCCTGTCTAGTGATTCAAGGTGATGTTGTTTATATAGTATATCTTGCTGCAAAATGGACATAGTCTTTTCTTGTTCTTTGAATTGCTGGTCTCTTTTCTCTAGTTGACTTTCAAGCTAAATATAAAATCAATATTTTCATGTTATATAGTTTTCAAACACTGGGAACACTTTAAACATAAATATATTTGAAAGTACACAGATTTCTGCATTTTAGAAATTTCCTTTAGTTTCCCTTAATTAAAAAAATTAAATCATAAATCTCTTTTCCCTTTCTTTCATTATTCTTATTATTGACTGGTCTGTTTTCATGCTTTTAATAAATATGTGCAGTTATAAACAATATGAAATAAAATTTTCTGTCTTGAAATTTTACATTTATTATAGCAATATCTTTAAGTTTTAAAGTTCAGGGTTTCTAACCCTGTTTCGGAAAAAAAAAAAAAAAGCTATGAAGCCAGTCCTGGAAGTCACTCTGTAGGTCAATCAGGTTAGCCTTGAACTCACAGAGATCTGCCAGAAGACTTGCACCACCACTGCCCAGATAATTTGCTTTTTCTTTTAATCAATATAGTTTCAGATGTTTGTTTGTGTTGACATGTATGGGTCTAGTTCATTTATTTTAGGAAGTACTAGACTTAATATAAGAAATTAAGGTTTACTTTGTTTGTTTGTTTGTTTTT
>NC_022027.1:57532729-57537644 GCF_000317375.1 Microtus ochrogaster | reverse complement strand
TTTTTGGTTTTTCGAGACAGGGTTTCTCTGTGGCTTTTGGAGCCTATCCTGGAACTAGCTCTTGTAGACCAGGCTGGTCTCAAACTCCCAGAGATCCACCTGCCTCTGCCTCCCGAGTGCTGGGATTAAAGGCGTGTGCCACCACTGCCCGGCTAAGGTTTACTTTGATATCTTGCTTTGATTTCTATAACATTTCCATTTCAGAACATATTCTATTCCAAGTAGATCAAAATTTTTTTCTCTCTACCTTTACCCTTTATTATTTCTGGTTTTTTAGACTGAGTCCCAATCTATCATACTAACAACAAATGACAATTACAATTATTGTAGTTTTTTTTGTCTTTCCTCTTACTTCATACTTTCATGTTCTAATAAGACTAAAATGGTATTGTCTTTGTCTCATTTTTGGAATTTATAAAGTACTTGCCTTGTTTGTTAAATGAGTTTGAAAGTAATTCATCTTCTTCTAGTATACTATATAATAATGTTATTTTCTCCTTACGTGTTTGAAAGAATTTGCCAGTGAAACCACATAGACCTGAAATTTTTTGGAATAATGTGAAACTAAGTTTCCTTTATTTTGTTTTGAAAAATCAGAAGTCATGATGTATTTCTGGCTGGTCTGAAACTTGCTACATAGCCCACACTGGCCTTGAGTTCATGGCCTACCAAGTGCATTCTTCAGTTTGTCAGCATTGTGTTTCACCGTCAACTCAGGGAGATCTGTCAGCCTCTGCCTCCCGAGCAGTGGCTGCAGCCACTGTCACCACCATCACCCTGCATGATACAGTTCTTTTATTCCTGATTCTTTTAAACCTCTACCTCCAACTGATTACCAGTTTGAAATTTTTACTGAACATTTTTAGAGATTTTCTCTATTGATGTATTCTTTTTTTAAAGAAAAGGGGGGATGGTATCACATTTTATTTCATTTTGTGTGTGTGTGTGTGTGTGTGTGTTTAAATGCATGAAGGCTGGAGGACAACTTCCAAGAGTCAGTCTCCTTCCCCTGTGTAGATCCTGGAATCTAAACTCCAGTATTCAGGCTTGGCAATAGGCAGCTCTATCTGCTGAGCCAGATTAATAGAGTATCCGGTTAGTATGTACAATGCCCTGGATTCCATCCTCAGAACTACAAAATGATGATGATGATGATGATGATGATGATGATAGTACTGGACTCAAGTGTAGTGATGATGCAGCCTTTAATCCCAGGACTTGGGAGGCAGAAAAAGACAGGGATGTATGTGAGTTCAAGGCCAGTCTGGTCTACAATAGAGAGTTCCAGGACAGCCAGAGATACATATGAGACCCTAACCCCCCAGTCCCCACCCCCAGGAAACGAAACAAAAATTATTTAGAAAGAATGAAATTCTTATTATATGTCTAGCCGTTAATTTTTTTATGTTGTTGTTTATTTGCACTTAAAATTTGGGTTAGAATGCTTAAGGTGATATGGGATTCCCCTCTGTATCCTGTGATTACCATTGATTAACAAAGAAATTGCTTTGGACCTATAGCAAGGCAGAACTTAGCTAGGCAGGGTAAACTAAACTGAATGCTGGGAGGAAGAAGGCAGAGTAAGAGAAGCCATGTAGCCCCACAGGAGACAGACACTGGAAATTTACCCAGTAAGCCAACCCTCGTGGTGATACACAAATTAATATAGATGGGGTAAATTAATATGTAAAAGTTAGCTAATAAGAAGCTAGAGCTAATGGGCCAAGCAGTGATTTAATTAATACAGTTTCTGTGTGGTTATTTCGAGAGTCTGGGCAGCCAGGAAACAAGCAAGCGGCCTCCCACTACATTAAGGTTCTTTTCACTACTAAAGAATACATTAGCCTGGTGGTGGTGCACGTCTTTAATCCCTGCCCTCAGGAGGCAGAAGCAGGTCAATCTCTGTGAGTTCGAGGCCAGCCTGGACTACAAGAGCTAGTTCCAGGGAAGACTCTAAAGCTACAGAGAAACCCTGTCTTGGAAAAACCAAAAAGAACAAAAACAAAAACAACAAAAAAAAACTTACTCGTTCAATTTGTTTTTCCATTTCTTTATGCTGTTCAAGGTGAATTTTCTTTGCTTTTTCAAAAGCAAAACAAATTTTCTCATGTTCTGTATTGATATTAGATTCAAGGTTTCTTATTTTTTCATTCTTCTCCTAGAAATAAAAATATTGGGAAGAATATAACCAAAAGCTGTTTTAGATAAAAAATACATGAATCTAGCAATAAACCTGCCACATTCCATTCTTTACACTTTTATCAATAATTAAACAAAAAGACTGATTTCCAGACAACATGGTAGACTAGAAATTGTCTCTGTGATGGCCCAGTGAAGTATCAGGATGAGCGAAATCAAACTCTGGAGATTCCGAAGATCAGCGCTAGACTGCTCAGCAGCATGGAGAGACAGGATGTGATGCCGCAAGGGAGAGCCCCACAGAGCAGTTTCAACTGACGTGGCAGAGGGAAGGCCTTACCCAAACATTACCAGACAACCCTAGTAAACATGAGATCAAGAGTCCTGCTAACAAGACAAATCCACAGCTCTCACGAGCCTCAAATCCAGCTGCTGGTCTTGCTAGGACAACGACTTCTTGGATAAAACAGAACAGGAGTAGAGGAGCTCTCCTGGCCATGGCTGGACACTATCTTCAGGGAACCTACTGTTTAAAACTAAAACGCTGGGGCTGGAGAGATGGAAGAGCACTGACTGCTCTTCCGGAGGTCCTGAGTTCGATTCCCAGCAACCACATGGTGGCTCACAACCATCTGTAATGAGATCTGGTGCTCTCTTCTGGCCTGAGAGCATACATGAAGGCTGAACACTGTGTACATAATAAATAAATAAATCTTAAAAAAAAAAAAAAGTAAAACGCTCTGGGGGTCAGCACAAAGGGAACGATCACAGGCTCCGGTTGAGAGACAGACTTGGGATGCAGCTGCAGAAACATGAGGGTAGGACGCTGACAAGATGAAGGGAGGAAGCAGGAGGTGTTGGGCAGTCAGCTGTGCTGGAGAGGGAGTTTGCCTCTAGCAGCCAGAAACAGGCTTCATCAGCTGAGAGTAACTCTAAAGAATGACAGCCATGGGCGTGCGAGTGGATGAGTGTGGGAACAGATAAATCTCAGCCAGGTTCACTGTTGCTGATAACAGAAAGTGGAAACAGCCTAGATGTCCACCACCACTGGATGAATGTGGGTGACAGCTGTGTGGTCTGGGCAGTGGAACCAGTATTTATCCTTAGTGCATGGAATCCATTCCCTATAGAGGGATACTTTGCGCAGCATAGGTACAGGGGTGAGGGTCTTGGTTCTGCTTCAAGTGATCCAACAGACTTTGTTGACCCCCTTGGGAGGCCTCACCCTCTCTGAGGAGTGGATGGGGAGGCTAGGTGCGGAAGAGATGAGAGCGGGAGGAAAGGACAGAGAACGAACTAGGATTGGTATGTAAAATGAGATTGTTTTAAAAATTAAAATTAAAAAAAAAAGAATATAAGAGCCAGAAGGGATGGAGGACACAAATAAATAAATCAAGGCCTTCTGACACATTACTGGCTGTCCATATAACTCACAGACTATGGCAGAATGCATAGGGCCTACACAGTCTGTACCAGACAGGACCCTAGAGCTAAGAGGAGAGTGGACACTCACACCCATTGCTGACCCAGAAGCTACCTCCAATTGATAGCCTCGAAGAAATGAAAAATTGGTTTTCTTCAAGGGAGTCTCACTGGAGAAACAAACCGCTCTTTATGGTCAGCTCCTTGCCCACCAGTAAATGGTGAACACAAAATGAACTCAATGACATTTGGGGAAGTTCTTTGTCTCATAATGTTAAGTCAGGGTATTTTTAAAATTTATGACGTCTGGTTTTGGATGTTCATGGGATTTATGTGTGTGCCTCTATATCTACATGCACTTCTTCAGCGCTTTGCTATGTTTGGCTATGGGTCATGTTCCAGTTAGTGTATTTATTGTTATGGGTGTGGATCTGGATGAGAGGGAAGATGGGGAGGCATAGGGAAGAGGATGAAGAGGGAAAACTGTAACCAGAATATATTTTATGTATTTTTTTTAACTTTTGTGAGACATGGTATCTCTTTGTAGCCTTGGCTGTCCTGGAACTCATTTTGTAGACCTGGCTGGCCTTGAACTCACAGAGATCCACCTGCCTCTGACTCCTGAGTGCTGGAGTTAAAGGCCTGGATAAAAAAACCTATTTTCAATGAAAGAAAAAGAAAAGCTAAAAATAAATCCAATACCTTGAAGAGGATACAAATAACCAAATTAATAAATTAAAGAAACCAATCCAGGACTTCTAGAAGAAAGTAAGCTACAGAACAAAGAATATCATCAATATGGACAAAGTTGACATCATGGGATAAAATAACAAAGAAACAGAGCAATCTAGAGATTCAGACATAAATGTGCGAGGTGAAAAAGCACAATGGGTCAAATAAAGAAAGCATCACCTACAGAGCTGGGGAAGTAGAGGAGGTGTAGCACGAATTCTAGTTGGTTTTAATAATAAAACCCAGAGTCAGATATGGGGTTAATGCTGGAGATCAGAGAAGCAGAGAGGCCAGGCACTAGAAAGTTCTTTTGCCTTTACCAATGCTCAGACCGAAGGGGCAATACTGTTCTTCAGACTCCATCTGCCTCCAGCTTAACCTCAATCTGCACTGAGCTCCTGTCTCCTCCCACCTTACATTGCTCTCTCCACCCAGCCATACCAATCCTGTCTCCACTTCCCCAGTGATGGGATTAAAGGCCTACGACTCCAAGTGCTGGGATCACCTTTGTGTGAGCTCTGTTTCTCTTTTAGACAGATTCAATTTTGTATAGCCCATGCCTTGAACTAACAGAGATCCCTTTGCCTCTGTCTCTTGAGTCCTGGGATTAAAGGTATGTGCC
>NC_022027.1:57510940-57532629 GCF_000317375.1 Microtus ochrogaster | reverse complement strand
GCTTTATTTGTTAAAACATAAACAAATTATCAGTATAAGAGAGATACTAGGGATGAAGATCAAATTGAAGAAATATTACTTTCACATATCAGTGGACAGGGATGGGGAGAAGGAAGCAGCAGGACGAGGAAGAAGAAGAAAAAGAAGGAAAAAGAAAGAAAGGAGAAGGAAGGAGGAGAAG
Organism: Microtus ochrogaster; assembly: GCF_000317375.1. NCBI lineage: Eukaryota > Metazoa > Chordata > Mammalia > Rodentia > Cricetidae > Microtus > Microtus ochrogaster. Next base: position 57,532,448 of record NC_022027.1, on the reverse strand, counting down.
GAAGAAGGAAGAAGAAAGGAAGCAGCAGCAGCACAGCCATAACTCAGAAACACTGGGATACTACAAGGATACCAAATCTAAGAATGCATTGGGTAGGAGAAAGAAATGAAGTAAAAACTAGCCACTAAAAATAGCTATTCCCTAAAGCTACTGCAGAAAACAAATTTTAAAATGCTAAACACTCAAATCCAAGAGTCTTTTAGAACCATAAACACAAATGACCAAAAAAGAGACTCTCTACAACATATTCTAGCCAGTATTTCAAAAATGCAAAGCAAAGACAATCCAGTAAGATGATTCAAGGGATAAAGATACTTGATACAAAGCCCGAAGACCTGAATTAAATCCCTGAGATCCACATGGCAAGAAGAGAAAATTGTCTCATAGACTGTCCTCTGACTTCACATGAAAAGGAAGATACCCAGTGTTTGCCTGGTCAGGTGGCAGATGCCTTCAATCCCAACTCTAAGCGTGTGAAGACAGGAGGATCTCCATGAATTTGGCCAACTAGGGTTACATAGTGAGATCATGTCTCAAAACAAACAAAAAAAGATTCCCAATGTTGATATCTGGACTCTATGTATGCACACATGGATAAGTACGCCTGTATACACAAGGATGTAACAATTGGAAATATACAAACACTAAATGTTCTGGCTGCAATTCCAAGCACTAAAAGGAATAAAAGGTTAGATAAGTTCTGACAGAATAATAGTGGGTGACTTCAACGCTGTACTATTATCTTTAAATCAGTAATCGCAATTAGAAATCAACAAAGAACCCTCAAAGTCATACTATGGTGTGGGAGGTCCTTCTATCTATGCTGCTTTCCTGGTTAATGAATAAAGAAACTGCCTTAGCCTGTTGATAGGCAGAACTTAGGTAGGCGGGGAAGACAGAACTGAATGCTGGGAGAAAGAAAGGCAGAGTCAGAGAAGTTATGGAGCCGCCAGAGACAAACATGCTGAATCTTTGCTGGTAAGCCACTGCCATGTGGAGATATACAAATTACTAGAAATGGGTTAAATTAAGATGTAAGAGTTAGCCAATAAGAAGCTAGAGCTAATGGGCCAAACAGTGTTTGAATAAATACAGTTTCTATGTGCTTATTCCAGGTAAAGGAGGCTGGGACGAACAAGTGGTTCCTTGCTGCTACAATACTACATAATAGATAAAAAAGACTAACAATTAAAAAGCAAAATAAAATGGCAGATTTTACCATGAGCTCCTGTTCAAGTTCTGCATTTTTTGCAGCAATAGAAGAATATGCAATAATTTTTTCTTCCAGCTGTTTTTCTAGAGTTAAAAGTTGAGAACATTTCTTTGTCATCTGAAAAAAAACAAAACAAAACAATGCAGCTTTAAAAGAAATGACATACATTTTAAAATCAAATACCTATTCATCATTCCAAAGTTGAAATACACTATAGCTAATAAACCAGAGAAATTTATGGTAATCGATAAAAAATACATTGAAAATTTTTAATTTTTTTTTTTGCTTGTTTTTCAAAACAGAAAGTCTTCTCTGTGTAAGCAGCTCTGAAAAGCTCTGTAGACCAGGATGGCTGTGAACACACAGAGATTCACCTGTTTCTGTTTCCTGAGTGCTGGAATTAAAGACGTGTGCCACCAATGCCCAGCAAATAATCTCTTAATGTATATACTTAGGAACTAGAACTAGGCTGGTGATACAACTCAGCAGTAGAGTACTTCCATAACATGGTGATAGCCCAAATTACTATAGCCAGCAAAATAATCAATGAATACAGAGAAAAAAAATCATTAATAATAAAACCTAGTTTAAGCAGCATCCATCTACCAATCTAGCTATACAGAAGGAACTAGATGGAAAAATTCAGTCTCAAGATTTAGCACACCCAAGAAAACACAAGGAATAAATAACCCCAGAACAGTAAATCAAAAGATGGGGGAAAGCCAGGTTGTGATAACACATGCCTTTAATCCCAGCTGTTGTGGGAAGATCGCTTGTTTGTTTTTTGGATGCCCAGACTCCAGAAATAATCACACAGAAACTATATTATTTGTAATACTGTCTGGCCAATAGCTTAAGCATATTTCTGGTTAACTCTTACATTTTAGTTTAACCCATCTCCATTAATCTGTGCATAACCACAGGTCGTGGCCTACCAGCAAAGTATCAGCATGTCTGTCTCTGGTGGAGGTTCCGTAGCTTCTCACTATCTCCTCTTTCTTTCTCCCAGCATTCAATTTAGTTTTCCCTGCCTACCACTATTCCCTGAACAGGTCCAAAACAGTTTCTTTATTAACCAATGGTATACAGAGGGGAATTCCACATCACCTAGCACTCAGGGAGACAGAGGAAGGAAGATCTCTGTGAGAGGCCCTCCTGGTCTACAAAGTAAGTTCCAGGACAGCCAGAGCTACACAGAGAAACTCTGCCTTGAAAAAAAAAAAAGACCCTAAAAATTCCACTAAACTCTACTGATGTGGGATTCCCCTCTGTATGCTGTAAATACCATGGGTTAATAAAGAAACTGTCTTGGCCTGTGTTAGGGCAAAGAGTAGAGCTAGGCGGGGAAACTAAACTGAATGCTGGGAGAAGGAAGGCGGAATTTAGAGATGCCATGTAGCCGCCACCAAGCTGGAATCTTTCCGCTAAGCTACAGCCTCATGGTGATACACAGATGAATAGAGATGGGTTAATTTAAGAGCTAAGAGTGAGGTAGAAATATGCAAAAGCTAACAAGCCAAGCATTGCTGTAATTAATACAGTTTCTGTGTGATTATTTCAGTACTGGGCAGCCGAGAACAAACAAGCAGCCTCCTACAATACTCTACAGGTGGTAAGTACTTTCAGCAAAGTACTTTCACAATAATTTCACAATATCTTAAAAAAGTAAACAGAAAGAAGTTTAGAATAACCAAGCAAGTGAAAGACTTTAGTAATAAAAGCTTTAAGACACTGAAGAAAGAAATAAAGAAGACCTCAGAAAATGGTAATGATCTCCCATACTCATGGATGAGTAGGGTTAATAAAGTGAAATGGCCATCCTCCCAAAAGCAATCCCCATCAGAATTCCAATACAATTCTTCACAGAACTGAAAACCATTGGCAAAGTGGAAAATCACTTTTTAGTTTTATATGGAAACACAAAATAGCCGGGATAGCTAAAAACAATCCTGGATAATAAAAGAAACGCTGCACCTATCACCATTCCAGATTTCTAGTTGTACTACAGAGCAATAGGAATGAAAACAACAACATAACATTGTCATAAAAAGAGACACATTGATCAACCAATCTAATTGAAGAGTCAAAGGTAAATCCACACACCTACAGACACCTGATTTTTAACAAAGAAACCAAAAATACATACTGAAAGAAAGACAGCATCTTCAACAAAGGTGTTGGTTAAACTGGATGGCTACATGTAGAAGGATGCAAATATATCCATAATTATCACCCTGTATGCTGGAAGCAAAGACCTGTATTTTGATTATAGCCATCTAAGTCACAAAGTAAGTAAGATATTTACCTCTGCAGAGCAAGTTCCTGGCCTAGGAAATTAACCTAGTATCTTATCTCCCTGTGAGACCTACAGGCCCCAGGCTTCAGGAGCAATTTGCATTTCCTTTGTTAGTTTAAAGTCACAGACCCTTAGAACCCAATTTATCTCTTTCTCTCAGCCAGAGAAGCCTCAGGACCTGACATTCCAGCATCCTACCCTCCCTGCCCCCTGCCCTTTTGCTATAAAATGCTCCTGGAAAAAAATAAAGTTTGCAGTTTGATCAGAATTCAGGCTTGCTGGACAGTCTGTGTCTCTTGTGTCTCTTGCCTTTCGCCTCCAGGCGAATTTGGTTCTATTCGTGTCCCGCTGGTCAGGACACCTGTACAAAACTCCCGCTGGTCAGGACACCTGTACAAAACTCAACCCAAAATGGAGCAAGGACCTTAACCTGAGACCAGATACCCTGAATCTGAGAGGATATAAAGTGGGGAATAGGTTTGATTCATTGGCATGGGAACAGACTTTCTGAACAGAACACCGATAGCACAGGAACTAAGACCAACAACTGATTAACGGAACCTAAGGAAACTGAAAAGCTTCTATTTGACAAAGAATACATTATTGGGGCAAGGCAGCAGCATACAGAATGGGAAAAGATCTTTATTAACTACAAATCCAATGGAGGATAAAATCTAAGATATATAAAACACTAAAAACCTGGATATCAAGAAAACAAATAACTCAAGTTAAAAATGGAGTACAGAACTAAGCAGAGTTCTCAAAAGATAAAACACAAATGGCTGAGAATCACTTAAATGTTCGACTTTGTTAGTCTTCCTCTAGGAGAAGCAGCTTCTGCCTCTCCCCACTTCTCCCCTTCCCCCTTCTCTCTCTCTCTCTCTGCCCTTCTCCCTTCCTTTCCATAACCACTAAATAAATATCCAACTCCACTCGGTATGGTGTGCCTATCTGTGTGTCTTCCACCTGCCTGTGGCATGGTCTCGTGCATAGTCCCTACCTAGGACTGGCTGTTCCTGCTGCCCACTGCCGGTGACTTGCACCGTCCTGGGACCCACTGTCTGCCACCGCCAGGGACTTGCAGAAAATCCATTACAATTAGGGAAATGCAAATTAAAACTACATTGAGATTTTATCTTACATCATTCAGAATAGCCAAGATCACTAAAACTGATAGCTCATATTGGCAAGCATGTGGGATAAGGAAAACAGTTATTCATTGCCATTGGGAGTATAAACTAGTACAGCTACTACACAGATCAGTTTGGCAGTTCCTTGGAAACTGGGACTAGGTCTACCACCAAATCCAGCCATATCAATCCAGGCCATATACCGAAAGAACTCTATAGCCTACTACCAGAATAGTCATTCACTCATATTTATTGCTGCTCTATTCATAAACTATAAATGGCCTAGATGTCTACCAGCCAGTGAAAGAATTGTACATTTACACAATGGAATATTGTTCAGCTAGTGAAAGTTAGCTGGGCGTGATAACACACGCCTTTAAGCCCAGCACTCAGGAGGCAGAAGCGGATCTCTGGTATTATGAAACTTGCAGGTAAATGGATGGAGATAGAAAAAAAAAATCATCCCCAATGAGGTAACACAGACCGCCCCCCAAATATTGTATATCCTCTCTTAGATGTAGCTTTTAGCCTTTAAGACTTAAACAGGTGTGCTACAGCCTGTATAACAACAGAGGTTAGCTATCTTGTAGAGGGAAACTAGAATATATAATTATAGAGGGTAGGGGAGACTGGACTGGGCGGACTAAATGGGGAAAGGGATGGAGAAGGGTAGGAAGAGAATACAGTGAGGAACAGCCAACACTCAAGGCCATTTGAGGGCTCAAATGGAAACCTATTTATTCAGTTGTAAGTAGAATCTTCCTAAAATAGATACATAAATGAAAGAAATATAAATAACAGGAGACAATGCCTCAACTAGACGACTATCTTTTGCCACCAAGTGAAACCTCCAGTGTTAGGAATGGGTTAAACTAGTTGAGTCATTCACCAAAGGGGACCCATGGAAACCCCAAACATCTCAGGCTATTGCCATGGCTAGCAGGTGCCCTCCACAAATTGATGGTAAGGCCCAATTACTGAAGACAACATCTACATATCTCATAGGATGTGGAAAAGTCAAGTTGTTGCCTAACTGGGCCTTCAACCCTACTGACCGGTGTCCATAAACTGAAAGGTACTCTGCATGCTGCTCCAGAAGAAAAGGTAACCATCAACCTAGCTACTAGCCCTAATCTAAAATGGTGAGGTTTTGGTGCAATCACGGCTCATGTTGTGGGAGTAACCAACCCTCTCTGATTGGATTTAAGGCCCACTACACAAGCTGGAACCCATACCTGATACTGCTCAGGTGACTAAGAATCCGAGTGGGACTAGCTAGGCCATGGACCTAGTGAAAACCAAATACTACTGGTTCTGCTAAATGAACAGATCAATAAAATGACTCCTAAAGACGTTCTGATATACCCACTGATCAGTCTCATCCATCCCTTACCAGAGAAGTTTCTTCATGCAGTAAACGGGAACATAAAGATCAGGGGCTCTTTTAAATTATTATTCTTTGTTTTGTTTCTTAGTAGGTATATGTTTCTTGTGTGACTTAGGGGAGGGTGTGGGTGTTTTTCCTTTTGTTTGCCTGTTTTGTTTTTTTCTAATATGAAAGAGAAAAAAATGGCAGAGTTTAGTAGGATCTGGGAGGAATTTGGAAGAAAAGAAAAGTATGATCAAGATGTATTTTAAGAAAAAAATATTCCAATTTAAAGATTTATTTTAAGGGGCTTATGGGACATTCTCTAATCTATGAATAAAAAACTTTCAGATTATGAGAAGAAAGTTTTCTCAGACAAAAACCTATTTACTGATAGATTTGCACTGGGAAACTTTTTAGAAGTTGTAAGGCAGAAGAAATATGCCATACAGAAATTAATGACACAAATATATAATTTCTTTTAAAAGATTACCTAATTGAAAAACATGCATAGTTACCTTTCAGAATATAACCCACAGTATTAGATTCACATGTAACATTTTAAAATTAGATTCCTGAGTTATACCTGCTGAGTCACAGTTGATACATTCTATTACAGTGCATAAAGATATGCCCCTGGGACTGGTTTAGTAAACACTAAGCAGCCAATAGCTATGCAGGAGGTGTGGCTGAAATTCTGGACAGAGAAAGCTCTAGAAGAATGGCAGAGTTGCCAGCAAGACACAGGGGAAGAAGACACACAGGAAAGAAGGTAACATGGTAACATGTCGATGAATAAAAGTGGGTTAAAAGAGCGAGTGGAACAACCCTATGCTATAGGCTGACCTTTTCATAATCAATAATAAGTCTCCATGTTGTTCTTTTTTATTTGTTTTCGCTTGTTTGTTTTTGTTTTATGAGACAGGGTTTCTCTGTGGCTTTGGAGCCTGTCCTGGAACTAGCTCTTGTAGACCAGGCTGTCCTCAAACTCACAGAGATCCACCTGCCTCTGCCTCCCGAGTGCTGGGATTAAAGAAATACACCATCACCGCCCTGGCTTTGTGCTGTTCTTTTGTGAGCTGGAGACCCAAAGAAATATCAGTCTACAGCCAGGAACCCAGAAATCTCCATGTTCACAGCATTCCAGTTGGTGCTGAAATTTGAAATTCTCTATTAACACTCCTTGTCTTCCAATCAGAACCTAAGATCAATAAACATGTACTATCTTACATAAACATATTTTATTAGTTCCATCAAATTTGAGAACTTTTAGCTACTAGGTAGTATATTCCTACTTTCAGTATAAATTAAACATACATTTCCATTATAGTTTTAAAAGACATGGTACCATTTTCCAAAGCCCTATGAATCTAGACTTCAATATTTACAAAACCCCATAGCAATACTATTTTTTTACCTCAAAGTTTAGTACTTATACCCGAATAAATCCAAACTTACTTCACTTTCCAGTTTGCTAGCATTTGAAGCTTTCTCTAGCAGTTCCTCTTGAATCAGCTGAAATTGCCTAGTTCTGTGTGCCATGTTAACCTTCAAATCAGAATTCTCAGCTTCTACTTGTATTAGCTTAGCACGCAGTTCTTCTATTCCAGTAGCAAGTCTTTCTTTCTCTCTTTCATACTGTTTGTTTATAGTATGTTTATTTCTCTCCTTCACATTTTCTGAAATTTAACACAAAAGAAAAATTGCTCTAAATAAAAGTTCTAAGAGTCAAAAATTGACTTAATTACTTGAAAGATTTAATAATAAAGTTTATTTTCTTATTTAAATAATTAAAGAATATGCAACTTAGTAGCTGTAATATAGCACATAAAAAGACTTGTAAGGCCGGGCGATGGTGGCACACGCCTTTAATCCCAGCACTCGGGAGGCAGAGGCAGGCGGATCTCTGTGAGTTCGAGACCAGTCTGGTCTACAGAGCTAGTGCCAGGACAGGCTCCAAAGCCACAGAGAAACCCTGTCTCGAAAAACAAAAACAAAAACAAAAACAAAAACAAAAAAAAAAGACTTGTAAGGACAAAAACTCAATTGATGCACAAAAGGCCTTCAACAAAGTTCAATATTCTATCACAATAAAACAACCTGAGCTGGGCAGTCGTGGCACACGCCTTTAATCCCAGATCTTGGGAGGCAGAGGCAGGTGAACCTCTGTGAGTTTGAAGCCAGCCTGATCTACAAAAGCTAGTTCCACGACAGGCCCCAAAGCTATAGAGAAATCCTGCCTCAAAAATAAATAAATAAATAAATAAACAAACAAACAACCTAAAGAAACTAGGCATATAAGGAAGATAAGTCAGCATAATAAAAGCTTTATACAACGAAACCTTTGGCCAACATTATACCAAATGGGAGAAAATGAAGACTATTTCCTTCAAAACCTTGAAGAAGACAAGGAGGTTCACTGTCTTGTCTCTTATTTTAAAATAGTTCTTAAAGTCTTAGCTAGAGCAATAATATAAGAAATAAGGGAGGGGGAGGTCCCAATTTGGAAACAATATGACCTAATATTTAAAGTACTTAGAAATAACCTAAGGTAGCAAAAGACTGTTGTTGTCTAATAATCTTTTTGTACACTGTAAAGATGTGTCTTTGCCAAGACACCTTGTGATTGGTTTAATAAAGAGTTAAATGGACAATAGCTAGGCTGGACTTCTGGGAAGAAAGGGAAGGAAGAGATGAAGCTAGGTGCAGGAGAGACACTAGAGGACATGAAGAGGAAACAGAAGATACAAGACTGAAGAAAGGTAATGCCACAGAATAGAATGCAGATTAACATAAATGGGTTAATTTAAGTTATAAGAGCTAGTTAGGAACAAGCCTAAGCTATAGACCAAACATTCATAATTATTAAGAAGTCTCTGTTTCATTATTTGGGAGCTGACTGATGAGACAGAAAAGGTCTTGCTACAAAAGACCTCTACAATAAAAAAAAAAAAATCAAGAGAATGTAGAAAGAAACTAAAGACAACAGTATTAGTTGGAAAGATCTCCTGTGTTCAGATTGGCAGAATTAATTGTGGGAATGGCCACAGAACTCAAAACAAACTAGAGATCCAATTTGAAATACCCATTAAAATTCCAATGGTTTTTTCACAGAAATGGAAAAACTATTTTTTTTAAACATACCAATCCTAGTTCCCCCTCCCTCCTTTCCTCCAACTCCCCCACTCTACACCACCCCAAGCTGTTCCTCAGAGAGGGTAAGGCCTCCCTTGGGAAGAAAACTAAGTCTGTCTCATGACCTAGTTGAGGTAGGACCAAGGCTCCCCCACACCCTCCACCGCAGGCACCTAGGCTGAGCAAGGTATCTCTCCTTAGAGAATGGGTCAGTTCATGCATTAGGGTTAGATCCTGGTCCCACTGGCAGTAGCCCACATACTGCCCCTCCACATGATTGTCACCTGCATTCAGGGGGTGAACCTAGTTCTGTGCTATGCAGGTTCCCCACTTGTCAGTCCAAAGTCAGTGACCTCTCACTATTTCGGGTTCAGCTAATTCTGTGGTGGGTTTCCCCATCATGGTCTTGACCACTTTGTGCATTGATGTGGGATTTCATGTATGCTGTGATTACCACTAATGAATAAATAACTGCTTTGATCCTATAACAGAGCAGGGAGGGTGGGGCAGAGCAGAGCTAGGTGTGGAGGACTGGACTGAATGCTGGAAGAAGGGAGGAGTCAGAGACAAGCCATGGAGCTGCTGCTGGAGACAGACATGCTAAAACCTTGCTGGTAGGCCACAACCTTGTGGTGATGCACAGATTAATGGAGATGGGTTAAACTAAGATATAGGAGTTAACAAATAAAAAGCTAAGCTAATGAGCCAAGCACTGATTTAAATAATAATTCTGTGTGATTATTTCAGTTCTGGGTGGCCAGGACAAACAAGTGACCCCCTCCCCCCCACACACACTACAGTTCATAACTCTTTCGATTGTACTCCAGGAGCCTGGCCCTGTGCTTAGCTGTGGATCTCTGCATTTGCTTCCATCTGTTTCTGGATGAGGGTTCTAGCTTCTCTGGGGTTGTGGACTATGGGCTGGTCATCCTTTATTTTATGTATGATATCCACTTACACGTGAGTACATACTTCACTTGTCTTTCTGGGTTTGGGTTACCTCACTCAGGATGATTTTTCTAGTTCCGTCCACTTGCCTACAAATTTCAGGATGTCAATACCACTATTGAGCATATACTCAATGGATGTACACTCGTACTACAAAGACATTTGTTCAACTATGTAGTACACCATTGTATAAATGTACCACATTTTTTTATCTGTTCTTCAGTTGAGGGACATAAGGTTGTTTCCAGTTTCTGGTTATTACAAATATTACTGCTATGAACATAGTTGAACAAATGTCTTTGTAGTACGAGTGTACATCCATTGAGTATATGCTCAATAGTGGTATTGCTGGGTCTTGAGGTAGATTGATTCCAATTTTCTAAGAAACCACTATACTGATTTCCAAACTGGCTATACAAGTTTGCACTCCAACCAGCAATAGAGGAGTGTTCCCCTGACTTCACCTCCTCTTCACTGTTTTTCACCTTAACCATTCTGATCAGTGTAGGGTAGTATCTACGAGTTGTTCTGATTTGCATTTCTCTCATGGCTAAGGATATTGAGCATTACCTTCAGTGTCTTTTGACCATTCCACTTACACGTGAGTACATACTTCACTTGTCTTTCTGGGTTTGGGTTACCTCACTCAGGATGATTCTTCTGTTGAGAATTCTGTTTAGATCAGTACCCCATTTTTAATTGGATTATTTGGTAGTTTGATGTCCAGTTTCTTGAATTCTTTGTATATTTTGGAGATCAGCCATCTGTCAGTTATAGAGTTGATGAAGATTTTCCCATTCTGTAGGCAATTGTTTTGTCGGTGTCCTTTGCTTTACAGAAGCTTCTCAGTTTCAGGCAGTCCCATTTATTAATTGTTGATTGAAGTATGCTACTGCTGTTATATTTAGGAAGTATTTTCAGGTGCCCATGCATTAAGAGTACTTCCCACTTTCTCCTCTATGAGCATTAGTGTGGTTGGATTTATGTTGAAGTCTTTGATCCATTTGGACTTGAGTTTTATGCATGGGGATAGACACGAATATATTTGCATTCTTCTACATGTCAACATATAGATATGCTAGTACCATTTGTTGAAGATGTTTTATTTTTTCCATTTCAAAATTTTAGCTTCTTTGTCAAAAATCAGGTGTTCATAGGTGTATAGATTAATATCAGGGTCTTCAATTTCATTGGTCCACCTGTCTGCTTTTATGCCAATACCAAGCTTTTTTTTTCCATTACTGTAGCTCTATAATACAACTTGAAGAGATGGTGATGCCTCCAGATATTCCTTTATTGTACAGGGTTGTTTTGGCTATCCTGGGTGTTTTGTTTTTCCATATGAAATTTAGTATTGGTCTTCCGAGATCTATGAAGAATTGTGTTAGGATTTTGATGGGCATTGCATTGAACTTGTAAATAGTCATTTTTACTATGTTAATTACATCTATCCATGAACATGGGAGGTCTTTCAATTTTTTAATATCCTCTTCAATTTTATTCTTCAAAGTCTTAAAGTTCTTGACATACAGGTCATTCACTTGTTTGGTTAGAGTTACCCCAAGATATTTTGTAGTGATACTTCACTTGTATTTTAATAAATAAGGCTTGCCTGAAGATTAGAGAGTAAAACAGCCTCACTGGCCAGCCTTACAGCCAGGTAGTGGTGACACACACTTTTAAACCCATTAGTAGCCACACTAGTTTGCCATAGAAACCGTAGTGGTGCACGCCTCTAATCCAACCAAGCACTAGAGAGGAATATGGGATGAGAGAAGACAGCTCTCACTCACAGTCTCATTCTGAGATTCCTGGAGGCAGGAACGCCATTTCAGACTGAGGTAGAGATATGAGCCAGTGGCTGGCTATTTTGCGTTTCTGACCTTTAGGCTGAATATCTGTCTCTGGGTTTTTATTAATCATGCTACGATAATGTCTGTCTTTGAGGTTGAGGTGTTTCTAGTATGCAGCAGAAGGATGGATTCTGTTTTTGTATCTAATCTGCTAGCCTGTGTCGTTTTTTTTTATAGATGAATTGAGTCCATTTATATCAAGAGATATTAATGACCAGTGGTTGCTAATTCCTGTTAGAATTCTGCTCTGGTAGACACCAGCAGCAAGGAGAGAAGGTCAGGTCGTTGCTAGTCAGCCTCTCTGAGTTCTCAGGTTTTCCCCCCAGCCTATGACTCTTGAATCTTATTCACAATTACAATGTTTGAGATTTAGTTAAAGCGACATTTATTGGCAGAAACAGGGCCGGTGCCTGTGGGAGCAGAATTATCACCAGGTGCAGCCAGAGCAGCCAGGCTGTGGCCTGAGAAGCAGGCCATTGACTGCAGAGTTGCAACTGCTGACTCAGCAGTAGATTAAAGCACAGTCACTGTGTCAAAGTAAAAATAACACACCTGCCTCTACTTCCCAAATGGCTGGGATTAAAGGGGTGTGCCTCCATGATTGGTAACCTGACTGTCTATTTGAAACAGGTACATATTATTGGATAAAATTTTGTTTCAGCAATATAATTTTTAAAAAATATTTATTTATTTATTTATTATGTATACAATATTCTGTCTGCGTGTATGTCTGCAGGCCAGAAGAGGGCACCAGACCTCATTACAGATGGTTGTGAGCCACCATGTGGTTGCTGGAATTGAACTCAGAACCTTTGGAAGAACAGGCAATGCTCTTAACCGCTGAGCCATCTCTCCAGCCCCTCAGCAATGTAATTTTAAAATAATGGATAGTCTAACAATTATACAATTGAAGGCGTAAATCACAAACAATCCCACAGCAGTTTGGAATTATGATTAATAAGGTGGTATTTATTTAAAGGGGAAAAAACTTACAGATCACCGTCCCAGACAACAGCCCTCTGCGCAATCAGGAAGGAGTCTAGTCACCTGAAGCGGAGCAGGAAGTAAGAAAGAGCAAGGAGGGAAGACACCGCTTTTTTAAAGAGAGAGACCACGCCCCAATGGGCTGGTATCTCAGCGGCTATTGGCTGAAGGAGTGGAAGGACCTCCCACAACATACAATAATTCTTGCTGTCTTTTCAAACCATAAGTATTAATAAGAGACTAAGCGTACTTTTTTAAATGCTATCAATAATCTGTTCCTTTAGGACACTATTAACAAAAACTGATTATCATTTATTAAAGTAATTCAATTTAAAATACTCACCAATTTGACTACCACCTAGTTTAACAGGCTCTGTTTCTAAAGTGTTTACTTTGCCACCTTCTTGAACACCATCACAAGAAGCACACTTCTGAGACAACTGATTCACAGTTAGGTTTGCATGAAGCTTCTGAATTTCAGCCTCTTTTATTGCAAGCTTAATCCTAGCACAAAAGAAAAAAAGCAGAAATGACTAAGATTCTATTTTTAAAGTAATATTTTTCACCTTTAAAACTGTAAATACTGGGTCAATAAGATGATTCAGTGAGGAAAGTGCTTGTTGCAGAAGCTTGAGGACCTGAGTTTGGCCCCTGGGTCCTACAGTAAGAGAGAAATGACTCCTGGAAGTGGGGTTTAACTCCATGTAACTGCTATGGGGGGGGAGACAGAGACAGACAGACAGACAGACAGACAGAGATAGAGAGAAATAAAATAATGAAATGAGTAAAAACTTTAAAAATCTGATAACAGTCAACTCTTATGCAAGACACACAAATTCTTCATTTGGTATTTTTGTTTTTCTTTTTTGAAACAAGATCTCTCCACATAGCTCTGGCTGTCCTGAAACTTACTACGTAGACCAGACTGGCCTCAAACTTAGAAATCCACCAGCTTTTGCCTCCTAAGTGTTGGAATCGAAAGCATGCACACAGCCAGTTAGGAATGGGTTTTCCTAACAAACTACTATCTGGACTGCAAGCTGCTTCAGTCACTTCTCAAACATGATTTAAAAAAAAAAAATGAAAATATAAATACTCTACAACCTATAAGCTCTGTCAATAATGGAACAAAAATTAAAAACTAAGTAACTATCAGAGAGGATGGATAAATTAATTGTGACACAGTTCTAGGAAAGATTACTACAACTATTTTTTTAAACATAATTCTTTATTGATGCTTTGGAATTCCTACAACTATTAAGGTAACCAAACAAATGTATCCTTTGACCAATTACTCTATCTTAATAAGGATGGAATTTTTTTAGATTTATTATATACATATATATGTATAAGTATATATTTACACACCTACATATGGGTTTTTAGAGATAGGGTTTCTCTGTGTAGCTTTGGAGCTTGTCCTGGAACTCGCTCACAGAGATCCACCTGCCTCTGCCTCCCAAGTGCTGGGATTAAAGGTGTGCACCACCACCACCTGGTAAGATTTATTTCACTTTTAATTATGTGTATATGTATGTCTTATAGGATAAGGTATGAAAACATGAATGCAGGTGCCAGCAGAGTCAGAGATATTAGATATCCTAGAGCTGGAATTCCAAGTTGTTGTTAGCAGCCTGACATGAATCCTGGGACTCTCAACATTCTCTGTAACAGCGGTACATGTTCTCACTCTCTCTAGCCCTAAAGAATAGATTTTTTTAAATGATGCTAAGCTAATATAAACATTAGTATACATATTTACAACTATGTAAGAATATAAACATTTACAATATAGATAATATTAAGAATCAGTTTTAACTTGGGAAGTCTACATTTTTATAAGATTCTCTGGAATTTCCTATGTTTTTTAAACTACTCAACTAACCATATTAACTTAAAGACTAACAAAACATTCTATTTACTGTAACTTTCAAAACTGAAAAGCATACCTCAATTCCGAAATCATCAATTTATTTGCCTCACAGCAGCCAAGGCAATTGTCCTCCTTGTTAGAAAAAGTATTTGTCTGGTGCTTAGAAAGAGATGACTTATAGCCAACTACTTCTCTTTTTAACTGCAAGCGTAAAAACAAACATTTATAAACTTATGTATAAGATACAACTGTTTTCTTAGAATTCTCAGGATAAAAACATGGAAACAATCTGGCATCTATCAGTAGAATGTATAGGCATGTTTGAGTTGTGTAAATCAATATGAATAAATTTCAAAACCTAATAATTAAAATGAATTACAGTATTTACATATAGTTTTTTCAAAAACTCACAAAGCGAAGTTTTTCTAGATGCATCTATATGTAGCAATATTTGGAATATGGATAGGAAAGATATAAGAATTTCAAACTAATACAGGATTTTACAACGTAGTTATGACAAAGAGCGAAGCACTCAATGACTAAAAGCTTCGAGCTATAACCAAATCAAGTTTTCTAGAAATGAACTCCACATTCCCAAGTCAGACTTAGCATTTTATGAAACAAAGGACTAAACATATATTATAACCACCTTTAGAATCATGTGAAATCACTCTTGACACTGAATACAAATACAAATTTCAATTTAAAATAAGTATATTAAAATGAATATATATTTGCATATTATGTTTCACTCTTAAAAGGCAACAAATTGTAAACTAACATCTTGGTAAATAACGTCTAAGCAGATAAAGCAAAGGCAAGGAGCTTAGAACCTGTTCCTGCTAATTGCTCATTAGGTTAATATTTCTCTGCAACCACATTTTTGAATAGTGAAATGACGTTCTCAAATCTGATGATTTCCTTATGACTGACCACACGTTAATACTGGGGAGAATGTGCCATGCACTCTACATCCATTCTTAAGTAAACAAACTGTGTCACACCTGTATAATGTTCTCATTCTTACCTTTATTTCATACCTATCAATGTCAAATTTCTGGCACATGGACATTCGCCTTTCTAATCTCATTGGCATACATGAATATTTTTAATTCCATGTTAGTCTAATAAGTATATATAAAGTTTCTGAACATTAGCCATCAGAAAAATAAAAATTAAAACCACAGTGAAACACTAGTTCTCACAGACTAAGATGGACATAGAGAGACACAGCAAATGTCAACAAAGATGAAGAAAAACAAGAATCAGTACTAGAAGAGTTCTAACTGTGTAGGAATTTTAGGAAACATTTTGATATGAATTTCCCAGAAATTTTATTCTTAAGTATCTATCCAAGAAAAACTGAAACATGTCATCAAAAAACTTCTATGCCAATATTCACATAAGCACTATTAATACAGACTAAAAGCAGAAATAGCCCAAATGGTCACCAATTGGTACTTAAATAAGATATGGTATATGGATATAACTGAATACTTTTTGTGGTGGTTTGAAAGGAAATAATCACAAAAGGAGTAGCACTATCAGGTGTGGCTTTGTTGGAGGAAGGGTGTCACTGTGGAGGTGGGCACTGAGGTCTCATACATGCTCAAGATACCGCCCAGTGTCTCAGTGTACTTCTTTGTTGCCTGCATATCAACATGTAGCAGATCCTTCTCCAGCACGGCCATGCAAACCATGCTCCCCACAATGATAATGGACTAAAGCTCTGAAACTTGTAAGAACCTACTTCAACTAAATGTTTTTCTTTATAAGAGTTGCCACGGTCATAGTATCTATTCACAGCAATAGGAACCCTAACTAAGACACTATTCAACACAAAAAAGAAATGAAATACTAATATTTCAATGTGAATGACTCTCAAGAAATGAAAAATAGAGAAAAAAACAACATGCTGTTATAACTGTACTCATATAAAATGTCAAGAATCGACAAAATCTATAGAAAAAAAAACTATAGCTGGTTTTCCTGAAGTGGGTGTACTAACTGTGGAAGCACCAGCGATCTTCCAGGGGTGGCAAAATATGTAACACTGGAGTGTGGTGACTGTTACAAAGTTGTAACTTTACTAAAACTCACTTAATAGCATACCTTAAAGGAATGAATTTTCAATATATAAATAACACTTCAACAAAAATCTTTTAAAATTCTGTGCAGTTCTTCTAAATGGCATCTCAGAGACTAAGTAAGGGTAAGTGTGAGGGAAACAACCGGCTGAACAGACAAGGAGAAGAACGTAAGCCAGTAGAGCAGCCACAAATGATGCCCTGTACCCCAGCGGCTTCCTCTTCCACCGCAGTCAAGCGTACTGCACTTCACACACACTTACCGGCATCTGGGACATCAGTTTTTCTAAGCTCCGTAGCTCCAACCTTGAACTATCTATTTCCTGCTGACACAAATCCAGTCGTTCATTCTGTGCTGCAACACGAACCTTCAATTCTCGGTTTTCATTTACTAAAGAAAATTTTTCTCGCAATACTTCATCTCTGTCTTCTAACTCACTCTCTAGCTTCAGGATACTTTGCCTAGATTCAGTTAACTGTGACATGACTTCTGAATTTTTCATTGCCATAATTCTTAATTTTTCTTTTCCATTGTTATTCTCTTCTTTTAACTGCCTATAAAGAAAACAGCATTAAACTTAAAATAAAATGAGCATACATTTTCAATAGTCACATTTACATTGTCTTACTTTAAAGCAAGGGCACAAGGAAAAAAAGGGAAAAGTAGAGGCCAATGTTCTATATGAAAATAGCAAATATTCTCAACAAAATGCTGCACACTGGACACAACTATGTTCTGAAGATTCGTCACATTTATCCCAAGGGCACAAGGATGGCAGGCCAGGCATGATTGAAAATAGCAAATATTCTCAACAAAATGCTGCACACTGAACACAACTATGTTCTGAAGATTCGTCACATCTATCCCAAGGGCACAAGGACGGCAGGCCAGGTATGGTGGCTAGCATGTCTTGCAAGTACTTAAGAGGGGAAGGCAAAAGAACGGCTGCAAGCTTGGGGCCAACCTGTGCTATACCATGCATGCAGACCAGCCCAGGCTAAAGTGTGTAAATCTATCTTTTGAACAAAAGAAAAGAGAAACAGATGCTTACAGAACTGAGATCAGCAGGGAACTGTTGGGAGCTGTGTTGTGAATGTAAGAATGCCTTGTTAGAGTTAAACCTCCTTAAAGCTGGAGACATGTCCTTCCCACAAGAGGAGAAACTGAGATGCCAGGGCACTTTCCTGCCACATAGCATACCAACAAACGCCATGGACTCCAAGGATCTGATATCATTACACCATTTACATTACTGTTTGGACACCAGCCCCTCTCATCTTTGTAGACTTTCAACAGAATTGAAGGAAGATCTGGTTCACCAGGATCTGGGAGGGGGGAAATGCTAACACCCCCCATGAGAATGCCATTCCCTTCATAAATATTTGTAAATACCCAAACAGAAAACCAAGGGCTGTTGTCCTACTCCCTCAGCACAGCCATTCCTATCTCTTTGGTGTGTATGGTTTACTTTGCTTTCCTAAGGAAACTTCTGATTAAATTGTATGTCTCTTGGCTGAATTTCCTGAGGACAGATTACAAAGAAAAATATTTACGCTGGGCATTGTGGTGCATGCCTTTAATCCCCACACTCAGGAAGCAGAAGCAGGCAGATCTAAGAATAGCCTGATCTACAAAGTGAGTTTCAGTAAATATAACCAGGGCTACACAGAGAGAGACCCTGTGTTGAAAAACAACAAGACAGTCTGAAAAAACAAACCAAACTAAAAAAAAAAAAATAGGAAAAATAATTAAAACCAGGCAGAAATACCTGGGTGTGGTGGCACACGCCTTTAATCCCAGCACTCGTGTGGCAGAGGCTGGCAGATCTATCTCTGTGAGGTTGAGGCCAGCCTGGTCTACAGAGCAAGTTTTAGGACAGCTAGGGCTATTACACAAAGAAAACTTAGTGAAAAACCAGAGAGAGAGAGAGAGAGAGAGAGAGAGAGAGAGAGAGAGAGAGAGAGAGAGAGAGAAGGTAAAAAGTAATAAAATGGAAACAAATATCCAAGAGTTGGTTCTTTGAAAGGATAAACAAAGGCTGGGGAGTCAGCTTTGCAGTTAAAGGTATTTGCCACTCCTAATATGGGGAATGAAGTTCAGATCCCAGCGCCCACGTCAGGTGGCTCACAACTGCTGTAACTCCAGCTCCAAGAGGTCCAATACCATCTCCTGATTTCTGTGGGCCACGACATGCACCTGTACTCACACTAAAAGAATGCACACAAATAATGAAAATAAAAGACAAAAAGATTGGAAAACTGTAAGACAAATTAACTAAAAGAAAAGGAAGATTCAAATTAATAAATTTAGCGATGATTAGTAGCTTTATTCCAGACATGCAGAGGGGGTTTAATTTATGCAAATATAACAAGTTATACAAATGGACATAGAGACAGAAATCATGTCGAGACACGATCATCTCGACAGATACAGAAAACATCTCTGACAAAATCCACATCTCTTCATACTAAAATTCCTTGAGAGAAAAGTATAGAGAAACACAGCTCAACACAATAAAGGCTAAATATGACAAACTCATAGTCAACATTATGTGAAATAGAAAAAACACAAAGAACTTGAAAATGTCATCTGCTGCACATGAAACATCCACTGTAATCACGGATTCAGAGCATGAGCACTGCCTACACCACACAGGTGTAAGACTGGATCTGTTAGAAGACACTCAGGCTCCTGCCCTTCCCTGATGAGTGTGAAAAGAGGGGTCACTGTCCTCATCTGTATACCCACTGGGGAGAATACCAAGCTCCGTTACATAGTCCCAAACCTGGACAGAGACAGACCTGCGTAAACTCAGTTGTACACAACACAAGAAGACATGAACTTGGGGATAATACTGAAAGAAGGAGGAGGGAGAGGTGAGATTGGAAGATGAGAGTAATCAGAATATATTATGTACATACACACACATATGAAATTGTCAAAAAACAATATTAATTTAATAAAATAGAAGTCTAATTACTTGACGAGGGACAGAGATCAGTAGTAGATCACTTGCATGACATCTGCAAGTTCATGGAGTTGATCTCCAGTACTGGTATATGGGGAAGCATCAGGACAGAAGTATCTAAGTATAAAAAGTATTTTATAAGTACTATAAAATAAACAGATACAGCTCAATGGTATTGTTGTTCTTATAAAAAGCCCAAGTTCAGTTCTCAGTACCAATAGTAGGGCTCACAACCACATGTAACTCCAGCTGCAGAAACCCAATGCCCTTTTCTAACCTCTGAAGATATCGTATTGACAAACACAACACCCCAACCTGGACGCAGTCACAAATATACACACATTTAAAATAAAGACAAAATCTTTTTAAAAGTTATTTTATAAAATATAAAATAAAAATTTTAGTGATCAAACATTTTATCAGAGAATAATTAGCAGAATTTCACTTCTGGAATCATATGTTTTAATTAATAACATCAGATTCTCGGACTTATTCGAGTAATTTTATCTCATCTACCAAGGCAAAATACTAAATGTACCCACTTTAAGAAAAATGTGTTGCAATTATACAATTACAAAAAAATTATTTTAATTGTTCTCCCTACCTTAATAGTCTAAGGTTATGAAAATGGATATTAACTTGGTGATGTGGGATTCCCCTTTGTATGTTGTAAATGCAATTGGTTAATTAATAAAGAAAACTGGCTTGGCCTGATTGGGCAAAAGAATAGAGGTTTTCTATTCTCAGGGAAAACTAAACTGAATGCTGGAAGAAAAAAGGGTGGAGTCAGAGAGAAACCATGTAGCCCTGCCAGAGAAGAATGCTGGAACTTTAGCAGGTAAGACACAACCACATGGTGATACACAGATGACTAGAAATGGGTTAAATCAATATGTAAGTTAGCCAATAAGAAGCTAGAACTAATAGGCCAAGCAGTTACATAATTAATACAGTTTCTGTGTGATTATATAGGGGTTAAGTGACCAGGAACAAGCAAGTGGCCTTCTTGCTACAAATTTCTGAAAGTTGATCAGAATTATTAGTTATTAAAATTTATATTGTATAGAGTATCAGAGTCAGCCAATTCAGTTAACATCTTTAATTTTTAAAATTTCTTGATCATTATAATTAATGTGTGTGAGGGAGGGATAAAGGAAGGGAGGGGAAGGCCACAGCCCTCACGCACAGGCTGGAAGTCAGGTCTCTCCCTCCACATTCATGTGGGTGCCAGCAATCAAATTCACATAGGCTAGCTTATGCAGCAAGTGCCTTTACCACACCTAGCCAGTCCCTAATCTACCTTCCTGACTAAGGAAAAATAGTGGCTACTCTCTGAGCCTCTGTTTTTTCTTTTATATAAAAAAAGAAAGAAAATTACACTCGATAATTTTCTTCCTCTTGAAAGATCTTTAGAAGCTAGCTAATGTGATTACACTCCAAGAGCATTTTCTGTATTAATCTGTATTATTCTACGTTTACAATGTGTTAGAATTAACATGTCTTATTATATTTAAAATGATGGGTTTATAAAATAATTCAGTAAAGAAAATGGAGTACAGGGGGCTGGACAGATGGCTCAGAGGTTAAGAGCATTGCCTGCTCTTCCAAAGGTCCTGAGTTCAATTCCCAGCAACCACATGGTGGCTCACAACCA
>NC_022027.1:57509416-57510840 GCF_000317375.1 Microtus ochrogaster | reverse complement strand
TGGCTGAAAGACACTTAAGGAAATGCTCAACATCCTTAGTCATCAGAGAAATGCAAATCAAAACAACTCTGAGATTCCATCTTACACCTGTAAGAATGGCCAAGATCAAAAACACTGATGATAACTTATGCTAAAGAGGATTAGCGTAAGGAAACACTCCTCCATTGCTAGTGGGTGTGCAAACTGGTACAACTGCTTTGGATTTCAGTATGGCAATTTCTCAGGAAATTAGGAAACACCCTTCCTCAAGACCCAGCAATACCACTTTTGGGTATATTCCCAAAGGATGCTCAATATTACCACAAGAACATGTGCTCAACTATGTTCATAGCAGCATTATTTGTCATAGCCAGAACCTGGAAACAACCTAAATGCCCCTCCACTGAAGAATGGATAAGGAGGATGTGGTACATTTACACAATGGAGTACTACACAGCAGAAAAAAATAATGTCATCTTGAAATTTGTGGGCAAATGGATGGATCTAGAAAACATCATATTGAGTGAGGTAACCCAGACCCAGAAAGGCAAATATAATATGTACCCATTCATAAGTGGCTTTTAGACATAAAGAAAAAAAACTGCCTTCAAATCACAACCCCTGAGAACCAAGACAACAAGGAGGACCCTGAAAGAGAGAAATAAATGGATCTAATCTACTTAGGAAGTAGAAAAAGACAAGATCTCCTGAGTAAACTGGGAGTATGGGAACCATGGGAGAGGGTAGAAGGGGAGGGGAGAGAAAGGGAGGGGATCAGAGAAAAATATATAGCTCAATAAAAACAATTTAAAAAATGATGGATTTATACCTAGAGAAATTTTAGTCATGAATCTTAGCCTTCTACATTACATTAAAAACTCTATATTTACAGTAAAAATGTTTTTAAATGCTTTTAAATGTTTTCCTTTATCCCATTTGCATATTAAAATTTTTTCCATGATAATGTACCTGAATTTCTCTTTCAAAATTTCAAGTTCACTTTTATACAGATTACACTTTTCTTGAAGCCTTTTGTTTTCTTTTTCACAGTTACTAAGATTTTTCTCTAATATTTCTTCTTCAGCTTGAACCTAAAACAAACATTTGTTTTAAGTGAGTACACTAGTCCAATCACAAGCTTCATTTTGTTTAAACAGAACTGTGAGCAGTGATTCTGGAGGGAAACAGGAACAGGCTAAATATCTCGTATACATTCCAGCTCCTGGTACTGCAATGAAAGGAAACAGCCTAACACAAAAGACAAAAAGAGGACATTAGTACTTATTCAGAAATCCTTAAGGGCCAGTAACAGATTGGCAAAAACAATGTCACCTGAAAGCAAAATGCTCAGGTCAAACACGAATAAAGCAAGCAATTCATATAGGGATTGTATATCCAAGTAATCAAACCTCTTAGTTCGGGTGGTGGCACACGCCAGGCAGATA
>NC_022027.1:57500893-57509179 GCF_000317375.1 Microtus ochrogaster | reverse complement strand
AAAAAAAAAACAAGACCTATCTGTAACATAAGGACTGGAGAGATAACTCAGTGGTTAAGAGCATGAACTGTAGAGGACCCAAGTTCAGGTCCCAGCACCAACATCAGGCAGCTGATAGCTTCCTGTATCTTGAGCACCAGGGGATCCAACACTTCCTTCCAGTCTATATGAACATTACACTCATGTATATAGCCCCCCCTTCCAAAAAGACATGTAATTTAAAAAATTGTGATGATTTTAAAAAACCACAAAATTAAAATAAATTTGAAATAAAGGTTTTATTTCAATTACTTTATTATGAAAAAAATCTTTAAAAGTATATTCTAGGGCTGGAGAGATAGCTCAGGAGTTAAGATCACTTGCTGTTCTTGCAGAGGACCCAAGATCAATTCCCAGCACCTCCATGATTGCTCACAAACATCTGTAACTTCAAGGCCAGGGGCTTTGACACACTATTCTGGAAAGCATACATGTGATATGCATACGAAAACCCATACATATGAACTAAAATAAATATTTTTTAAAAATTGTTATTTCATAAATAAAAACATCCTATGTAATACATAATCTAATTTTAGATATGGACAGTAATTCAAGACACCGAGTTTGAGCAAACAGTTCTCTCACCTTTTCCAGTTTTTCAGCCACTTTTTCTTTATATTGCTGGAAAGCTTTGCTCAGCTCTTCCGCGTTATATAGCGCTTCATTTCTTTGTCTTTCAGCTCTAAAGTTTAAAAAGAAATTTTAAAAAAGTAAGGAATTCTCTACATTGAGAAGTTAATCTTTAAGCCAATTTGTGTGTATGCGTGTGCAACCCATATGAGTATTTGTTGTAGATACGTATGAGCATATGTGGTATATATGTCACTGCATATGTGTACACATGTGTACGTGGTTACATGCCCATGTGTTTGAACATGAATTTGGAGGCCAGAGGTCAACATCAAGTTCTTCCTCAATGGTTCTCCACTCCGTCTTTTGGGACAGGGTCCCTTCACTGAACCTGGGGATCACTGTTTTTACCTGGCTGGCTAGTCAATGAGTTCCAAGACTCCACCTGTGTCCATCTCCCCAGTGCTGAGACTACAGATCTATATATGCAGGCTGCAGGGCCTAGTGGGTACTGGAAATCCAAACTCAGGTCCTCATGTTTACCAACCCAATCATCTTTCCAGGCCCAGAAGAAATTTCCTTTTTTTAAACTTAAAAGAGTAGAAGGTTTTACTGTGAAAGGACTGCTGATTTCTCAACAATAACTTTCTCACTCTGGCAAAATAAATGAAATATAGCATGAAGTGCTTATCAACTCAGGATCATACATGAATTCCTACACATAGGCAATTCCACAGACCATGGGAGCACCCTGACACTGAAAAATAAATTCTAAGTTTTCCATACTCAATCTATGGCATAGAATATTAGATACCAATTCTATGACCCATGCAAAGATTAAGTTAGTTTTTAAAAGGTACTTAAAAGACAAAAACAAGCAACAGTAACAACACTAACTCTCAGGAGACAGAAACAGGAAGATTTCTTTCAGTTTGGAGCCAGCCTAGTCTACATATTACATTCTGGGACATCCAGAACTACATAGTGAGACCCTGTTTCAAAACATAAACAAATCCAGTAATTTTTACTAACATAAAAATGAACAACAGAGGGCTGCTGAGAAGCCAAGGACAATGGCACTGGGTTCTGATCCTACTGCATGTACTGGCTTTGTGGGAGCCTAGCCTGTTTGGATGCTCACCTTCTTAGACCTGGGGGAGGGGCGGGGGGAGGACCTTGGACTTCCCTCAGGGCAGGGAACCCTGACTGCTCTTCTGACTGGAGAGGGAGGAGGGAGGGGAGGGAAAAGGGAGGCGGAGAGAAGGCGGAAATTTTTAATAAATAAAATAAAAATAAAAGTGAAAAAAAAACCTGAACAACAAAACCGACCACCACCATGCAGTATTTAAACCAGACCTTGTTCCTTACCTCCTGGGTGAGCCTGATTTTTCTTACATTTCTCAGTTAACTGAGAGCACTAAGTTTCATTAATTAATATTATCCCCATATAAGAATTTTTTTATACTTAAATCACACCTATGGTAGTTTGAAAGTGGCCTCCAAAGGGGGTATTAAGAGGTGTGGTCTTGCTGGAGGAAGTGTCACTTTGAAGGTGAACTTTGAAGTCTCTTATATGCTCAAAGCTACGCAGTGGGACAGCTTATTTCCTGTTGCCCGTACAAGGTCTAAAACTCTGAGCTGCTTCTCCAGCACCATGTCTGCCTGCATGCCACCATGACCCACCATGATGATCATGAACTGACCTTCTAAACAGTAAGCTACTGAACTAAATGTCTTCCTTTATAAGGATTGCCGTGGTCATAGTATCTCTTCACAGCAATAAAAACTGTAACTAAGACAGACATTAAACTGCATAACATATACAATAATTAATATTTGTTAGTACTTAATTACATAATAGGCATCTAACATGTCTTTTTCTCATGCATACCAAGGAAGTATCAACTTAAAAGATGTGTTACAGGATATTTGCGCAAATTGTGGAAAGATGTGTTGCCTAAGGCACCTGATTGGTTTAATAAATTGCCAATAATAATAACTGGTTTAGCTAAATTGCCAATAGCTAGGCAGGGGACAAAAGGCAGGGCTTCCAGGCAGAGAGAGGAACTCAAGGTTAGAATCTGGCGTGGCAGAAAAAGTCAGCAAGACATGGAGGGAATCAGATTTACAGAATGGAGAGGCCGTAAAGAGCCAAATGGCAAAACATAGAGGAATAGAAACAGGCTAATGTAAGTTATAAGACGTAGTGGGAAAAGCCTAAGCTAAAGACAAAGTTTTCATAATTAATACTAAGTCTCCATCATTAGTTGGGGGCTGGTGGTCCAAAGAAAGTCTGACAAGAAAGTCTAACTACAGATATGAAAAGCTGAAGTTTTAAAAATTAAATGATTTTCCAAGATAACAAAGACAATGAGAGGTAAAATTAGCTGACGCCCAAGTTTAAACATTTTTTATTACAAAATACTGTCTAACAAATAACAAATATTGCTGTAAAAAATTTCTTCCAAACCTATTTACATGAAAAAATAACTTCTATATATGTTTGGAGTACTCTTTAGGAGTGTTAACTGCGTATGAAAGCAAATACTTAGCCTATTGAAGACAAAGTTACCTATTCATTTATGTGATTGTTTCTTTGCTTGTGACACTGAGGACTGAACCTACAATGTGGTGATGTTCTGAGGTATATCACCAGTACTCTTTAAACTACTTTCTTTTAAAACATGGGCTAAGTTGAAAGGCTGAAGGTGAACTCATTGTAGATCAGCTAAGTCTTAAACTCATGGACCTCCTCAGGCTCCTGAGCAGCTACGGTCACTTTCTTTATAATCCAATATATGTCATAATATAAATCTACAAGACATTTTATTGTCAAACATAAAAATATAGATTATGAGGCTAGAATAACAGATCAACAGTTAAGAGCACCTGCTGGTCTTCAAAGGGTCCAGTTTCAGTTCCCATCACCCACATGGCAGCTCACAACCACCAACACCTCCAGTTTCAGATAATCTCATGGCTTATTTTGACTTCCATGAGCACCAGGCACACATGTAGTGTACATACACATAGGCAGGCATACTGCTCATGCATATTAAATAAAAGGTTTTTATATGTAGATTATGATTTAATCCTATATAAAAGTTGCAATAGACTATAGATGCAACTCAGTTGGTACAGTGCTTGCTTAAAATTCACAAGGCACTGAATCCAAGCCCAACAAAGAAAATAAAGTCAAACAAAAACTCCCTAACAGTTGCAATAGATTTCATTGATTTGAACTCAAAAGTGTTATTTATTAATGTAAAAATTTATTAGTATTTGAAGTTGATCATTCATTCCAGCAAGGCTTAGTGCCTTAGATCTGTAATCCCATCATCAACAAATTTGAAAGCGAATAGACAGAATGAGAAAAAAAATCATCCTGAGTGAGGTAACCTGGACTCGGAAAGATAAACATTGGACGCACCCACTCAAAAATAGATATTAACTGCAAAGTAAAAGATAATTTCTGCATCTGTGCACACACAGAGAGAGGCTAGGTAACAAGGAGGGGCCAAGGAAGGGAGGCGATCTCCTGGTTGGACTGGGAGCAGGTGGGCATGGGAACTTGAGGAATACGGTTGGGGGATATGAAGGGGGAGAGTGCTGAGATAAACGGAAAGGGGGCTTCATGCCTGGCAGTGGTGGCGCACGCCTTTAATCCCAGCACTTGGGAGGCAGAGGCAGGCAGATCTCTGTGAGTTTGAAGCCAGCCTGGACTACAGAGCGAGTTCCAGGACAGGCTCCAAAGCTACAGGGAAACCCTGTCTTGAAAAACAAAATAAGGAGGTTGGGGGGGGGGGGGTCTTTACAGTTTGGCGGAAGCCTGATGCAAGGGAAACTTCTACAAATCTACAAGGATGACCCCAGCACAATGGATGAATAGCCTGAATGGGCCGTCCCCTGTGATCGGATTGGTGACTACAGCAGAGCCTTAGACGCAGTGACTGATGGTTCAGAGACCACAGCGAACAATGGGACAAGCTCGGGGAATCCTGCTGAGCTGAGTGTTGAGACCAATTAAGTCCTGGCCTTCAGCTGCTCTTCCCTGTCTAGAGCCTTCTAGTTGAAGTTACTAAAAGCTGTGCCTAGCTTAGAGGATCAGAGGATGGGATTTTTCACCTGTTGGCCATTGACTGTTGGGTATTTAAGCCTCCATGGTGCTATTAAAGATGGGCTTTTGGTACCAGTGTTGGAAGGTCTGTGTGTCGGTCTCTCTGCGTGTGCATTCTCAACCTCCAGCCCCTTGCCCGAAGCTCGCCAACTGGGTTCTAGCGCATAGAGCGCAGAGGGGGAGGGGGGGCGCCGCAGTGCGCAGCAATTGGAGGTCCCTCCGAGATACCGGGAAAGGGAACACTGAGAGACCGCCCTTGGAAGCCCTGCCGAGAGAGGTAAGCAGACAGCCTTCTGGCAGACAGGGACTTATTGAGGAGTAAAGATGGGAGCTATCTTTTCTTTGTTCAGAAGAGTCAGTCGATAGGGTGGAGTTTGATGATTTAGAGTTTGTAGAGGACAGTGAGGAGGATTCATCAGAAGAAGCGGAGGAGATCATATGTAAGGAAATAAGAAATCTCTTAAGAAAACTGAGAAAACATAAAGTAAGAAAAAATTCACACCCAACTCCCTCGGCCCCACCGGCTTATAATGATGAAGGTTGGTGGTCTCAGTTGAGTAGGGGCTCTGGCACTGAACAAAACAAGGGAGTTTGTTTCCATCCTGTACACATGGTTACACCGGTGATGGAGGTGCCAGACACCAACAACCCAGGGCAAATAATTCGCCAACATTTAGCAATACAATTTAAAGAAATGAAGCAATTAAAGGAAGCTGTAGCTGTATATGGGGCTCAAGCACCCTTCATGTTGGCCATGGTAGAATCTTTCTCTGCTATGAATTTAACACCAGTGATTGGCAGCAATTATGTCGTATTGTCTTATCTGGGGGAGATTATCTCCTATGGCGAGGGGAATATCAGGAAAATTGTAAGCAAACGGCGCAGTTAAATGCTCTAGCGGGTCAAGCTCAATGTAATTTAGATATGTTAACTGGGGCTGGGGCTTATGCCAATTTGCAGCAACAAATTCTGTATGACACAGGAGTATTCGCCCAAATAGCTGCAGCTGCCACTAAAGCGTGGAAGGCCCTGCCTAACAACGCAGCTGGGGATCAATTATCAAAAGTTCTACAAGGACCATCTGAACCATTCCAAGATTATGTAGATAGACTGTCACAAGTAGCAGGTAGATTGTTTGGAGATGAGACAAAGCCATGCCTATGATAAAACAACTTGTATTTAAAAATTCCAATAGATATTGTAAGGAAGCATTACGCCCTCACAAAACAAAGAGTTTAAATGAATCTATCAGGATATGCAGAGATATAGATGGGAATTTCATTCAAGGCCAGGTTATAGCAGCAGCTATTCAACCTCGGAGAAACATAAGAGCACTGGGTGAGAGGGCCGGAGGCTGTAATTGTTTTAACTGCGGAACTCCTGATCATTTTCGAAAGGAATGCCCACAGCTGAAGCAGTACCCTTTTAAAGGGGATCCAAATACATCCTGGAGAGTAGATGCAGACTATCAAGAGGAGATTAAGGTTATGACATCTGTCCAACAGGGGGTGGTGGTAATTCCTCAAGGCGAGTGGATAGTACAATTAGTGTTGATTCCCAAAGTTCTCAGTCTTTGGGATAGGTACAATGGAAACACCTTCTTACAGGACAATGGAAGGAGCCCACGCCCCTGTTGGCTAGGGTGAGAGGAGCTTTTTGTGTTTTTCCTCCAGGAACAGACAAGCCCATTTGGGTACCAGAGCAATATGTTCGGGCTGTGGAAAATGATGGGAAAGGATCCTGTAATGAGCCTGAGAATGACACCTGTTATTCTCTTGAGCCTCCTGGTGAGTCCCAATCAAGCAGAAAGCACTGTGTGAAGGCTGGTAAGGAACCCCCTTGTACTGAGCAGTGAGCCAAACTAGTTCTTTGTGTTCGTCTTTCTATTCCTCACACTATACTGCCGGCACTGCTTTAAGCAATATGGCAATGGGGCAGGCTTCTATTAATCAAACCTTTTCCTTTGTGAATGCTTTATGCTTTGTTACATTTTTTTGGGCTATGAATATTACTTTAAAGGAATTTCTTATTCTTTTTTGGAATATTTGGAATATTTGGAATAGAGCCCAGGCACTATTGAATCCTGTGTTTGTTTTAGTTTTCTTTCGGCAGCTGAGGGAGGCAATGTAGGATCCAGGAGTGGGGTCAGGGACACTGGAGGAAAACCTATAGAAATGGCTGGCCTGGCTCATGGGACTGACCTAGGTCCTCTAGACATTCGACAGTGTGTAGCTTGGTCTATTTGTAAGAGTCGTGGCAATCGGAGCAGGGCTGGCTTTAGGAACCTATCCTTCATGCTGGATCTCCTTGTCCAGTCTTGGTCTTACTGTAGCTTGATATGCTTTGCTGCTGCCCACTGGAGGCCTGCCCCTTTCTGAGAGAATACAGAGGAGGATTGAGGAGGAAGAAGAAGGGAGGTGGGGAGAAGGAAATGGAGGAGAGGAGAAAGGAGAGGCTGCAGTCAGGATGCAAAATAATAAATTTAAATTCTTTTTAATTAATTAATAAAAATAAAAGACAAACACAATTTTCTGAAGGGCAATTTGGCATATTTATTTTCTTAAAAGTCTTAAAACATTGTCCTTTGATTCAGAGATTCTATTTCTTAGAAGTTACCTATATGAGCTGGGTGTTGGTGGCACACGCCTTTAAAGGAGGCAGAGGCAGGCGGATCTCTGGAAGTTCGAGGCCAGCCTGGTCTACAAGAGCTAGTTCCGGGACAGGCACCAAAGCTACAGAGAAACCCTGTCTCAAAAAAAATAAAAAAAAGTTACATATATGAAATGAGACATACAGAGTCTTATTAATCCTGGGAAAACAGCGAATGTTCAACAAGAGGAAGATAAATGAAATGTGACTGAGTCACATGATGACGTGCAATGCAACTGTTGGAAGATGTGTTTCTAAAAACGTATTTTTGAAATAAAACAAAAAAGCAGAAATATAAAGCAATGTGTTCTGAGTACTGGATGAGGTAAAGGGCATTGGCAAATAAGAAAAATAATCTGTGTGTGAAATAAGAAATAACAGTCAGGCAATGGTGGTGCAGGCCTTCAATCCCAGCACTCGGGAGGTAAAGACCGGCTGATCTCTGAGTTTGAGACCAACCTGGTCTACAGAGTGAGTTCCAAGGCTGTTACACAGAGAACCCCTGTTTTAAATTCCCCCCCAAAAAAGAAAGAAAAAAACAGACAGCTAAAAATAAACAAGATGAAAGAGATGAAAGATGGCAAGCAAATACCTTGTGTTAGATAAATTAATAAATAAAAGTTTATAGTTCCTTTGTTGGGACTAATTACAAAGCCTCATCTCAAAAGACAATATATAGAAAACAAAAAATTTTTGTTATTCATATATTTCTAAAGTAGACTAATCACTTGCTCATGAATTGACTTTTCTTATTCTTTAATATTTATGAATTGAAATTTTAGAGTGTATGCAGTATTTTATTTAGAAGAAATAAGTACAGAAAATTAACTTACTGGTTTGAAGAAATAAGTACAGAAAATTAACTTACTGGTTTGAAGTTAACACAATTTAATTTCACAATTATATTA
>NC_022027.1:57499303-57500793 GCF_000317375.1 Microtus ochrogaster | reverse complement strand
ATAATTAATATAAATTATATTAATAATCATTACAAATATACAAAAAATTAATCCTAGTCTAGAATACCAGTAACAAAATCAACACATGAACATTTTAAGGAAGGCCAAAGAGAAGACTCAGAAGGCAAAGGCACTTACCACTAAGCCTACGGTCTGGAGTTCAATCTCTGGGACTCATACGATATCAGGAGAAAACTGACTGCTGTAAGTAGTCCTATGACTTCCAAACACATTATTGGCATGTATGTGACCACACACATACATACACACAAATATATAAAAAATGTAATAAGGACTGGAGAGATGGCTCAGAGGTTAAGAGTACTGACTGCTCTTCCAGAGGTCCTGAGTTCAATTCCCAGCAAACACATGGTGGCTCACAGCCATCTATAATAAGACCTGGCGCCCCCTTCTGGCTTGCAGGCACACGTGGAAGGAATGCTATACACATAATATAATAAATAAATTTTAAAAAAATGTAATAAAACTTGTACTTGGAAAATATTAATAAAAATGGACATAAAAGGATTTATTCTACTGTCAAATGTCTAAAATATTTTCACTTCAGAATTTCCCTTACAGTCAGGCAGGATGACTAGGCAAACCCTCTAGCATATCTGCAACACCATCTCTGAGGAAACTGAGGTGGTCATCTGGTGACGCACACCTTTGATCCCAGCACTCAGGAAGTGAATCTCTCGGTTAAAGGTCAGCCTGGACTACAGAATGAGTTCCAGGACAGCCAGGGCTACACAGAAACCCTATCTCAAAAAAACAAAAGAAAAGAAAAGGAGAGGCAGGAGGACTACAGCAAATTGGAGGCCAGCCTGGGCAACCCTGTAAGTTCCAGGCCAGCCAAGATTACATGGCAACAACCTATCTCAATATAAGTTGTTTGTTTTCAAAGGAGATATGGCTCAGTGGTACAGCTGTTGCACAGAATGCACAGGTTCAACTCAAGAGTTACAAAACAAGGAAGAAAATCTCACATACCTTTTTCCTTGTTTACTTTGTTCAAGTAAGTCCACCTTCAATTTTATACATTCCTCTTTGGCCTCTTGTAAACTCTGTTCCTTTTCAATCACCATTTTCTGACTCTGCTCTAATTTATCTTCTGCTTCTCTATAAATAGAGAAAAAACTTAAGAACTATGACAGTGATATTGGAGAAATACAATAATGTGACAATAGGAATGCAAAAGACAATATAAGAGGAACAGCACGTGTCAATGAGTCATCAAGTGCAGTGGTAGATCATTTGTATTTGAACAAATAAATCTCGCCTGAAGAACAGAAAAGCAAGGCAGCTAAGCCACTAGAAAAGTCTTACCTCTATCAAAGCTGGGCAACCGCACACTAAGCCTCTCTCGCCTCCCATTTTACATTCCCTCTGGTGCTGGGATTAAAGGAAGGTGTGAAGAGGAACATGGGATGTACTCACTCATATTTGGTTTCTAGCCACAAATAAAGGACAGTGAGCTTATAATTCGC
>NC_022027.1:57498028-57498773 GCF_000317375.1 Microtus ochrogaster | reverse complement strand
TAAATAAATAAAGGAAGGTGTGAGGCACCACCACCTCGATATGTTTCTGCGTTGATCTTGTGTAGCCTAGGGTGGCCTTGAACTCAGAGATCCACCAGTCTCTCTCTGTCTTCCGGGGATTGAAGGTGTGTGTTACCATGGCCTGACCTCTGGTGGCTTTAGCTTTGCCTCTGGTCTTCAGGCAAGATTTATTAAAATACAAATAATATTGCACTATAATCAATGGAAGACTATATATATAGCATAAAAGAATACTTTGATCAAATGAAAAACCCACATAAAGTAAAAGTCCACACCAGATTTCACACCCAACAATTGAGCATGGTGGAACACGCTCATATTTACAGCATTTAAGAGGAAAAGGATCAGGAATTAAAGTCATCCTTAGCAGTCTTTACAAAAGCAAACATATTTCATGCAAACTAGAAGCACTAATATATACTTCAGAAACAAAGCAAATATAATTGATATCATTTCTACAACCAAAGATATCTTTAACTGTTCTACCCAATGAAAAACACAAAAATGGAAAAGTAGAAAGAAGTACAAATTCTGAGCAGGAAAATTTTTGTTATTTCCTGGTAATTATAATTTAGTTACCTAGAATATTGAGAATGATCACAATGAAAAATTACTAGAATAACAATGGCAGAGAGAGATGGCTTAGTCATTAAGAAAACTTATTGCTGGACAGGCACCAAAGCTACAGAGAAACCCTGTTTTGAAAAACAAAAACAAAACAAAA
>NC_022027.1:57496506-57497893 GCF_000317375.1 Microtus ochrogaster | reverse complement strand
TCTGGCCTCCATGAGCAGCAGGCATGCACATGGTTCACAGACTTATGTACAGACAAAATACATATACACATAAAATAATTAGAGTAAATAAGAATATAAGAAATAGTCCAGGAACACCTTTAATACCAGCCCCTAGGAGACAGGAAGGCAAGCCTGCCGTGCACAATGACACACTGTCTTACCATGCAAACAAATGCCAGCAAGACTGCTAAGAGGTAAAGGTGCTTGACACTAAGGCTGATGACTTGAGTTCAAGCCCTGGAACCCACATGGTATTAGTAAAGTAATTTCCTAACCTTTGCATGTGTGCCATGACATGCTCACACCAACGCCCACCCCCAGTGAAGAAATAAATGTAATAAGAACACTTTTAAAAAAATATTCAATTACAAGTAACTATTACATGTGATATAGAAATCAAGCCAGATACAATGATGTATGCCTTTAGTCCAAACACTTAAGATATTGAGGCATTAGAATGACTTGAGCCCAAAGATTCAGGACCAGCCTGGCCAACATAGCAAGACTTTGTCTCTTAAACCCATAGAGGTTATAAGGGTACACGGGAAAGATCTTTAAAGAGAGGGGAAATAAAGTGTTATAACAGGGAAAGTGAAAAAATAAGACAGGAAGTATTAAATGGCATGGGAGATGGCAGGGACGGATAACACTACAGGCCTTTTGAGAAAGCCATATGGAAACATACTACTGTAGAAACTTCCTAAAATATATACATATCCTATGATGGAGAAGGGAAGTTCCCTAAGTAGATACCATATTCTCCCCCCTCCCCAAAAAAAGGTACCAGCTCCCCATATCAGTAACAGGTTACCTCTTTTTGAATTATTGGCCAATAGGCTCATGGAACCCCAAAGATTACAGGCTACTGCCACTGTTCTTAGTTACCCTCCAGAATCTGATGGTAAGATCCTACTGCTGAAGATACTATATAATTGAGTCAAGGAATATGGAGAAATCTAGCTACCACTCAATGGAAAGTTTATCATTACTGGAAAAGAAAACAAGCTGAAAGATTTTAGGATTTTAAGAGTGTGACTTTAAGGAAGACAGTGTATTCTAGAAATAACAGGGAAGATACATCACAACAATTATGAGAACATACACAAGACTCTATAACCTCAAGTCATGAAATTCCGAACGGAAAAAGGAAGAGAGTACAAAGTCCTACCCATAACTGAGGAGCTATTAGCACTTGATAGCTTCTGAAAGGAGAATAATTTTTCTTTAATGGTGTAAACTCTGGTATATCAACCAAACTCCAGGACAGGCCCAATATCTAAGAGTAGTTGGCCAAGAGTAGGGGAGCAGGTAAGTGAATGACCTTGTGCACACACACAAAGTTGCATGCATAGTGGGGGAAGGGAGA
>NC_022027.1:57494348-57495595 GCF_000317375.1 Microtus ochrogaster | reverse complement strand
GTGTGTGTGTGTGTGTGTGTGTGTGTGTGTGTGTGTGTATCTGAGCTTCATCTTTTAAAAGGGGTGTGTGTGTGTGTATTTGAGCTTCGTATTTCTGGGTTTGTGGTTTAGTAAGTTTGAGATAGGGCTCAACCAAGTTCCCAGACAATGCCAATACTGCTGGTCCCAGAACTGTAGTAAGAACTGTCAGTGTTCTGTTTTTCTTGGGTCCATGGAAAAATTAGGGTCACTCCAAGATGAATTTTGGCTTAGGAGTAGCAGCGGAATCAGCTTCTGGTGAACTGACTGCCCATTGCTTCTCTAAAGATGTTTTTAAAATATTGTACAATTTACACCTCTTAGCAAGTCTTTTCTGGAGTTGTTTAAAGGAACCAAATGCCCAAGTAATTCTCAATCACCAGACCTCTTCGTTTTCCAAGTCCTCTCATAAACAAGTTTTTTAAAGGTTTTGAAGCCTTCAGGAAGAACCCAGGTAAGAATCAAACACTTCAGACAAAAGGTGACAGTAACAAAAGGAAGCATCATCACACAAGCAGTTCAAAGCTCGGGTGCCAACACTCTGGAATTCAAGCCAGATACAATGCTCTGTGGGATCTCCCGCTACAGGAATTACACAAATATAACATGATGCTCAATACACATTACATTCAAAGCAGAAGATAAGAATAAATGACTAAATACCCTATTTCTTTTCCTTAAACTATACTGAAATAATGAGTTTTTGTTGCATTACAGAGTAAGAAATAAAGTAATTCATATTAAATTGTAGTGCTGTTTTGTTTGTAATCTAACAAAGCTTGCCTAAAGATCAAAGTGCAGCGCTAAGCCACTAGTTAGCCATAGAGGCTGGGTGGTGTGAGAGCACACACCTTTAATCCCAGCACTTGGGAGACAGAGGCAGACAATCCGTGAGTTCAGGCCATCCTGGGCTACATGAGATTGAATCTGTCTAAGAGAGAAACAGAGCTCACACAAAGGTGATCCCAGCACTTGAGATCCCACGCCTTTAATCCCAGTACTAGGGAGGAGGAGAGAGGAGCTCAGCTGCATTCTGGATGCAGTCTGGAGATTCATAGACAGATGAAGTCTGAGGTTTCACAGAGATAGCATTCAGTCTGAGGAGGGGAAACAGGATCAGCTCTTTGTTCTGAGCATTGGTAGAGGTTAAGAACTCTCTGGTGGAAGCTAAATTAGAAGGTGAATCCAAAGACAAACATATAGGCATCCTCCTGAATATTAACCTTCAT
>NC_022027.1:57491638-57493908 GCF_000317375.1 Microtus ochrogaster | reverse complement strand
AAAAAAAAAAAAGAACTCTCTGGTGTCTGCCGCTCTGCTTCTCTGATCTTTCAGTATTAACCCCTAAATCTGACTCTGGGTTTTTATTATTAAGAACAATTTGAATTCATGCTATGTTAAATAAAATTATGCAAATAAGCACCTCATCTTAAAATAATCCATCTTTAATTCCTGTACTCTGAATGCAAACTACAGCTATGAGTAGATATAATTGACTGAAAGGAATTTAATGCTGAGTTAAGACTTTATTAGGTCACTGAAGATTCATTGGAATGGGGGTAAGGGACAATACTTAATAAGATACAACACAGAGAAATACTAAATAAAGCTACACAAGTGTATTTACCTTAAAACTTTATCTTGAGCTGAAACTTCTGCTTCCAAATTTATAATCTGTTCTTCTAAGATTGGGATGTTGGCTGCCTGTTCTTGCGCAGACTCAAGCAAAGACATCTAAAAGATAAAAACTTTTATGGTACTAAGTTTCAGGAAAAAAATCAATCTATTTGGATTCTAGCCTTTCTTTGTCACATGAGAAAGTAAAATAGGACTCTCCAGTCACTGCCAAACCTAAAGCCAACCTCACCTATTCCTTTCATGAGCGTTCATATGTACACATCACCATCAGAAGACCAACTCAGTACATGGCCTGCCACTGTACTCAAATACCTCAGTATAAACTCCTGACACCATCTACAAAGATTAATTTCACATAAGTTAGAAGGTGTGTGTGTGTGTGTGTGTGTGTGTGTGTGTGAGATCAAAGTGAAAAAAATAGATAAGAAATATATATTGAATTTTTTATGACTTAAAAACTAATTTTAGATACAGGGCAGTGGTGGTACATGCCTTTAACCCCAGCATTTGGAAGGCATAGGCAGGCAGATCACAGTGATTTTGAGGTCAGAATGGACTACCGGGTAAGTTTCAGGACAGACAGGGCACCGTCTCAAAAAAACAAAACAAAACAAAAATATTGATTTCAGTAATCATGCTTAATAGAGAAAACCTAGATAATCCAGAAAATTATCTAGCCCTACAGCCAGAAAGATTCAGTAAAACTACTGAAGCAAAAAAGGAATACACAATATAAATATAATAGTGAAGAATAGTCTTTTTGTCTTTTTTTGTTTTGTGTTTTTGAGACAGGGTTTCTTTGTGAAACAGTCATGCCTGTCCTGGAATCATATCAAGTCTAGGCTGACTCGAGATCACACAGATCCGTGTGCCTCTGCCTCCCAAGTATTGCGATTAAAAACACTACAACTGCCAGCAATAATTGATTTTCTTTTTTTTTTTAATATTTATTTATTATGTATACAATATTCTGTCTGTGTGTATGTCTACAGGCCAGAAGAGGGCACCAGACCTCATTACATGTGGTTGTGAGCCACCATGTGGTTGCTGGGAATTGAACTCAGGACCTTTGGAAGAGTAGGCCATGTTCTTAACCACTGACCCATCTCGCCAGCCCTAATTGATTTTCTTGAATTAGTCAATAATCAAAAAATCAATGAAAACTGCTTTTACTTGAAAAGTAAACTTAGGACATGAAGTAGGGACAGGAAGACATCCTGACTAGAAAAGAGAAGTCAGTCCAGAGACTACAAATGAGCTACACAGCGCTTCCCCCACTCTCACAACACCGACAGCAGAGCGAAGGTGACAGCTGATGAAGACTCTGAGCACAGAGGCCTCGGAGACGAGGTAGAGACATAAAGAACGAAACCCATATAAAGCCATCGCTCACAAGTTTCTACTCTCATCTCAGTTGGCGCTATCCCTCAAGCAAAAGCCAAAGATTTTTGTGGTTTTTGTTCCAGTTTTTGTTTTGAGACAGGGCTTTTCTATACAGCTCTAGCTATCCTGGAACTCCTTACGTAGACCAGTCTGGCCTCAAACTCACAGAAATACCCCCGTCTCTGCCTCCCGAGTGCTGGAATAAAAGGCATACGCCAACACTGCCTGCTACTGCCTCTGCCCCGGAAGTGATGCACCACCATGCCCAGATCCAAACATCCCTTACTGAAGATATTAGCTCCAAATGAAGCCCATTACATCCTAGTCCTCCTCTGGGGTTGGTGAATACCCTCTTAGAAAATGACCACTTCTATAAACTACCATTCATAAATGAACAGACTTTGCCAACACATGGACAACTTACAATTAAGTTTGATTTATTTTTCTCTTAAATATGAAAAATGAGCCAGATGTGGTGGTACCTTTAGTCCCAGTACTCCGGAGGCAGAGGCAGGTGGATCTCTGCAAAT
>NC_022027.1:57489467-57491198 GCF_000317375.1 Microtus ochrogaster | reverse complement strand
GATAGATAGATATGAATAATCAAAGCATCATCATTTTCTATAAGAAGCTTGCAACAGCACAGAAAAACAAAAGTCATTACATTTTATATTGCATCTGGATGTTATAAAACATGAAACAAGTAGAACAAAGAGCTTCACAAAAGGAAGAAATAAAGCCACAGCCAAAAGACTCAATGGAAGTATTAAGATAATACTGAGAATATATCTTGGAAAAAAAATCAAAAATAACATGAAAAAATACTTTTGATTTTTATAGAACAACAAATCCTGAAGATTTTGGAGAAAACACAAGTAACTTCATACTTAGTAGGCAAAATAAAAGAAAGAACAGTTCCATTATCATACAAAAAGATATAAGAAAAACTAGCTGCAACTCTCCTTGTATGAGGTGTCCTTCATGTACTCAATATAAGCAATAACAGACTATTTAAAGATATTACAACATGAACTGTTTGTGAGCACACACACGAGCACCTGCACGTATGCACACATGTGCGCAGACACACACAAACACATACACAGGAAACATGAGTAGATTTTACAAAAGGAGAACTGAAAGGCTAGGCATGAAGACGCATTCCTGAAATCCTAATAGTGACTAGGCAGGAGAATCAAGAGTTCAAGGTCATCCTCAGCTACCTGAGATCAAGACCAATACAAGCTACATAAAATCTCAGAAAACAAGACAAAAACGTGAACAAAAAACAAGGGCAAATGATTTAGATAGGTTTGTAGAGTTCTTGCCTAGTATGCAGGAGACTATGAGTTCTATCTTGAGCACCTCAAAAACTAGATATAGCAGTACTTGCCTATAAACTTAGCCCTCAGGAGGTGAAAGAAGTAGACTCAAGGACATTTTAACTATAGTGAGTTAAGGACAGACTGGGATATATAAGACCCTCCGTCAAAAACCAAAGTTTAAAAAACAAAACAAAAACAAAAAACACTGAGACTTTTACATGTGTATAACTCCATAATGATTTTTGGAGATAGCTTTGGGTTTTTGAGACCAGCCATGGATGATATGGAACTTCCTAAGTAGACCAGACTACCTTGAAACTAATGGTGGACCCTCATGTCTCATGTGCTGGGATCACAGTATGAGCTTTCACAACCAGACAGACAGTGCTTTTCTACCAACAAAATAACAGATAGCATCTAACACAGGCTGGCTCTGAGAGGACATAACTACAATGACCTTGAGTATCTGATTTCTTTTTCTCCAACTCCCATAATCTGTAAACAGTTATCATTTAACCTCATAGCCTTTCATGTAAACCAAACAACTCTGCATTTAGTCCTGATATATTTACCTTTTCTTTTTTATTGGGGGGGGGGTAATTTGTTTTTATTTGAGACACAGTTTCTGTTTCTAGCCTGGCTGTATTGGAACTTACTCTGTAGACCAGGCTGGCCTAAAATCAGAAATCCACCTTCCTCAGCCTCCTGAGTGCTGGGATTAAGAGTTTACCACCATCACCCAGCTTACCTTTTCTTCTTTAAAAAAAAAAAAAATTATGTGTGTGAGTGTTTTGCCTGCATATACAAATCTATGCACATGTATAGACTGTCCATGAAGGCCAGAAGAGGGCATCAGATTCTTTGGAAGCAGAGGCATAGACAGTTAGATACCATGAAGATGCTGGGAACTACACATGGGACCTCTATAGTGTTCTTAACCACTAAGCCATCTCTCCAGTCCTAATACTTTATTCTTTGAAAAAAGCAATG